>NW_015552997.1:57458-67919 GCF_001515605.1 Sinocyclocheilus anshuiensis | reverse complement strand
TATATATATATACTGTATATATATATAATATTCACTACTATTTAAAATATTTTCAGTTTCTTAATCTTTCTTTTGCTCACCAAGGCTGCATCTTTGATCAAAATTAATAATAATAAAAAAAAAAATTGCTTTATATTTTCATATTTCAATTATTATTATTATTATTAGATATATTAAATATATCTTATTTTTCTACCTTTATTATTATTATTATTATCAATGTTAAAAACAGTCGCTCTTCTTAATAATATTTGTGGAAACTTTAACACATTAATAACACTATACATTAATAAAAGCACATTATACATCAATACATAAATAAATGTAATATTTTTTTCGTGTGCACTCAGAAAACCACATATCAGAAGTTTAAACTCATATGGTTTAAAACGCATGATCTCAGCGCAATAAACATGATAATCAGAACCAAAACAGATGTTTTTTAGCAGGTACGAGCTGTAATGGCACAGCTCTATTCTGGAAAAGGGGGCGGGGAGCAGCAGCTCATTTGCATTTAAAGATACAGGCGTGTTTCTGCTTCCACTCAAAATAGGCATTTTCAAAATTATATAATAAATGATCTGTGTAGTATTTTGAGCTGAAACTTCACAGACACATTCTGGGGCCACCAGAGACGTATATTACATATTGTAAAAAGGGGCATAATATGACTCCTTTAAAACAATAAGCGTTTTAGAAGATGCATGAACTTCATGGAAAAAAGCAATATATTTTCTTTCTCTCTTTCTCTCCATTCAAAGCGCTGTATCAGCATTACTGTTGATGGCATGATAGTGTTGATGGCATGACTTTATTGGCATCTCTCTTTCTCGCTCTCCATCTTTGGCTTTTAGACTGCCGGCTACATTAATTGCGTTAATGCACTGGTCAGGCTGTATGCAGTGCTGAGTCTGAGACACAGGTACCAATCTCAGTAGAATCAATTTCCAGCTGTCAGGCAGCCAGCTGTAGAGAGCAGATGGGCCCTGATGCAAGTCCCTCCAACTTCCTGTTCACCAGGCTTTGTGCACAAATCTAAATACCCGCATGGACGTCTGCTGCCCCAATCTGTGCCCACAGAAGACAGGTGGGCAGAGACACAGGCCTGGCTAACATAAAGAAACAACAAGAGAGAGCAAGTAAGTGACAAGAGGAGGTTTTCTTTATTTATTTCTTATTGTGCTGCATCCGTGTAATGCAATGTGGAGTATGCATAAAGCATCCCAAGTAAAGCAGTGATGTCGTCCATATGTCCAAATGAGTTATTTAAAGCCTTTCTTAACGCCTTGGGAAAGAAAAGCAATGGTGGTTTCCGTGTCCTGCTGGTGCATTATGGAGTGTGCATCTGTTTTGTCAGTTATATTGGTGTCACGTCTTATTTCTTCCTCCTGTGGGCCAGACTCATGCTGGGAGTGATGTTCAGTTCCAGGTTTAAGTCATGCACTGTAGTAAAAAAAGACCTCTTAAGATGTGTCCGATATTTTATAACTGCAAACAAGCTGCAAAATGTATGCTTCACATTTTATATGCTTTACATTTTAATTCATATTGTTAACAGTTTCAATATAAATTATGAATAAAACACCAATTCTTCCACATGTACAGCACATACACACAGAGAATTGAAATGAATAGAAAGTTCAAAATAACCAACACATCATCACTCCCAACTCGTCATGTATTGACGCTTGGTCAGGACCCTGTGGCGTCACTTTTTGACGCACAGTGTACCCCTTTAGCGTCATTTTTCGACGTGCAGGGTCCTGCATTGTTTTAAATAAGAAATGCTTGGCGTCAATATGCCAATGCGCAAGGCACTGGGAATTGTATCGTCATGATTAATTCATAATTATCGTCATATTTTTTCCATACCTATTTGAATCTTCCTTTTGTTCATTTATTTATTGAAACATCCTCGTATGTACATTTTCTGCCCTGTCAAAACAGTGAGCTGAAAAAAAAAATCATAAACAATCTGTTCTCCAGGCTCTCACCATTAAAGGTTAAAAGTCTTTACATAACCTACCAACATCTTAGCCATGCTCTCCGGTTATGACTTCCCAGACAGCAACATAGTGTTGGCCCAGATCCGGCCCACATCGGGCCCGCATGGATTTCACATGGGCCAGATGTGGGCCGGATCTGGGCCGAAACTGTCTGCTGTCTGGTTTGTGTTCTGTAAATTATTCAAATCAGGTGTTGAGTGCTAAATAGGCCAGTCGGGCAATTAAGATTAATAATAGAGCAGGTAAATTCAATCAGAACAAGAGTAGCACATTTGGAGAGTGTGTAGTTATATTCCATAGCAGATTTGAAAAGCAGTTCCATGAATTTGTAATGTCAGCCAGATTATATTTACTTGAAATGTCAGTCTAGCCAAGTGTTGTTTTCAAAAGAGTTCATGCTACAGAAGCTAATTCGACACATTAGCAGTGTTTCTGAGTGGGTGGAACCACTCTGACGGGCCTCGCAAGAATTAAAACTGGGAGTCTTTGATAGTAGGACTGACCACAGGTTATGAGCTAGTCGCACAAGATCAAGTGACCAAATTGGTTTCAGATTGCACACTTTGTAGTGAGAGCTCGCTTTAAATATATAAATGGGAGATTGTGTAGCTCTCAATCAGGCGACTGAAGTCACAATTCACGATCATTTGCAATAAGTACCTATCTAGCCTCATATAACCTCTAAAAACTCTACTGATTTCCATTTTAAAAGGAATAATTCACCCAGAATTGAAAATTGAAATGTATTTACCCTCAGGCCAACCAAGATGTAGATGAGTTTGTTTCTTAACCTGAACAGATTTGGATTAATGTAGCATTCTATCACTTGCTCACCAGTGGATCCTCTGCAGTGAATGGGTGCCGTCAGAATGAGAGTCTAAACAGCTGATAAAAACATCACAAAAATCCACACGTACTCCACACCACTCCAGTCCATCAGTTAACATCTTATGAAGTGAACAATTGCATGTTTGTAAGGTGTTTTAAATTTAAACCATCATTTCAAAATATCAGAATCAGAAGCTTTATTACCAAGTATGTTTACACACACAGCGAATTTGACTTGACGACAGGAGCTTCCAGTGCAGAAGAAAGTATACATAGAGCAGATATACAATAACACTAATATAATAAAGACAGAATTAAATAATGTACTATATACAGAATAGAAGTATAAGAAAAACGATTGTAATTGTTTAAATAAATGTACAGATATATTATACGTTTGCAGATATGTTATTTACAAAGTGTGCAGTTTACAAGTGTACACATTTTTGATTCTGTGTATACATATATCAGTTGTGATAGACGATGTATAATTATGAAAGGCTGAATATAGCCTGCGGGAAAAAACTGTGCTTGTGCCTGGCTGTTCTGATGGTCAGTGCTCTGTAGCGCCGGCCAGAGGGCAACAGCTCGAAGAGAGAGTGGGCTGGG
The DNA here is from genome assembly GCF_001515605.1 of Sinocyclocheilus anshuiensis. Classification (NCBI taxonomy): domain Eukaryota; kingdom Metazoa; phylum Chordata; class Actinopteri; order Cypriniformes; family Cyprinidae; genus Sinocyclocheilus; species Sinocyclocheilus anshuiensis. Next base: position 64,476 of record NW_015552997.1, on the reverse strand, counting down.
TGTGAGCGGTCCAAGGTAATTTTCTTAGCCCTTTTCCTCACTCTGGAGATGTAAAGGTCTTGGAGGCTGGGCAGAGGGGCACCGATAATCTTCTCAGCAGTCCTGACTGTCCGTTGTAGTCTCTTGATGTCTGATTTGGTAGCTGAACAATACTGTATGAGTCCATAATAATGCTTGCAACTGTGAAAATGTCCATCTCCTGTTGTATCTCACATCAAAACAAAACAACCAGCAACATATTTCTATAGAACTCTTTCGGACTGTGTCAACAGTTTTTTATCTGTGCACATTTTTCTCCTTATTCAGACAAGACAACTTTTTTACTCGAGAAAGCAATGTTGTGAATAGAGGAAGTTTAAAAAGGAAGTAAAAAATGTCTTGATGGATTTTGTTCTTACAAACATTACAAACAAAACTGATGCACTGGAGTGGTGTGGGATACTTGTGGATTATTGTGATGTTTTTATCAGCTCTTTGGACTCTCATTTTGACGGCACCCATTGACCCATTCAGAGGATCCATTGGTGAGCAAGTGATGAAATGCTACATTTCTCCAAATCTGTTTTGATTAAGAAACATACTTATCTGCATCTTGGATGGCCTGAGTACATTTTCAGCCAAACATGTGCCCTTGCTGGTGTAAAATTTCACTGCGAATGTGGCATTTTGCATAAAAATCAAATAAAATAAAAAAATATTACAAGATCAAAACTTAAAACTGCAATGACTTATAGCATCTGCATAATCATATATCATCATCTATCAACCTCTGAGCTGTGGTTCATCTGTCTTGAAAGTTTATGTGTTAAAAATCAATATGCTAAAAATCAATTTTGCTTTGGACATTTTGAATGGCGTTTTTACTTCCAGAATGGTACCATTGAGCTCTATTGCTGATCTATATGAAAAACACAATCAGTGTACTCAAGGCCACAGCTTTTGTTCATAAACTTTTGTTCAGCTGTGTACATATTGTCAAACAGAATACCTGAGTTTTGCTATTTTATATTGACATGCACAGAATTATTTATTTATCTATTTATTAAACTCTTGGCATTTCCTTGCATTCATGCTGGGCATTAAAAAAATAGCGGTTTTTTTTTTACAAGATTTCAAGAGTCGCGAAAGTTATGAAAAATAGTCATGCCAGGTGTAAAACTTTTTGCATTATAATTCTAATCCCATCCTAAACAAAACCAGCTATAGTGCATCCCGTCAGAGCACACAGTAACCTTTAATTTGAACAGTACCTTGAGATATTTTCTCATGCAATATTTATACCACATCAAATGACAAACCATGAATTCAAGTCAGACATTTTTGAATAATCACTGTGGCGAATTAAAAGGGCAAGCCAATTATGCAGGAGGTGTGTTTATTTCCAGCCTCCATTAATATAATGTATGTGGCTGCTTAATAATGAAGGATCTGGGCTGCTAACACAAAGGTTGTCTGTTTAATTCCAGTAAGGTGAGCCAGGAATTACAAAGTTGCTGAGATCACAATTGTAGTGCCTTTGAGGAAGGTACTTAACCTCAGGGTGGTCCAGAGGGACCGGCCCTACAATTAGTGAACTGTGAGCTGCCTTACATGAAAATAATCTGTCAGAAACCTGCAAAACCTCAGTCCTTACCCTTACGCAAAGAAAATATATTTCCTAATATATGAATGATCAACTTAAAACTGCAATGACTTATAGCATCTGCATAATCATATATCATCATCTATCAACCTCTGAGCTGTGGTTCATCTGTCTTGAAAGTTTATGTGTTAAAAATCAATATGCTAAAAATCAATTTTGCTTTGGACATTTTGAATGGCGTTTTTACTTCCAGAATGGTACCATTGAGCTCTATTGCTGATCTATATGAAAAACACAATCAGTGTACTCAAGGCCACAGCTTTTGTTCATAAACTTTTGTTCAGCTGTGTACATATTGTCAAACAGAATACCTGAGTTTTGCTATTTTATATTGACATGCACAGAATTATTTATTTATCTATTTATTAAACTCTTGGCATTTCCTTGCATTCATGCTGGGCATTAAAAAAATAGCGGTTTTTTTTTTACAAGATTTCAAGAGTCGCGAAAGTTATGAAAAATAGTCATGCCAGGTGTAAAACTTTTTGCATTATAATTCTAATCCCATCCTAAACAAAACCAGCTATAGTGCATCCCGTCAGAGCACACAGTAACCTTTAATTTGAACAGTACCTTGAGATATTTTCTCATGCAATATTTATACCACATCAAATGACAAACCATGAATTCAAGTCAGACATTTTTGAATAATCACTGTGGCGAATTAAAAGGGCAAGCCAATTATGCAGGAGGTGTGTTTATTTCCAGCCTCCATTAATATAATGTATGTGGCTGCTTAATAATGAAGGATCTGGGCTGCTAACACAAAGGTTGTCTGTTTAATTCCAGTAAGGTGAGCCAGGAATTACAAAGTTGCTGAGATCACAATTGTAGTGCCTTTGAGGAAGGTACTTAACCTCAGGGTGGTCCAGAGGGACCGGCCCTACAATTAGTGAACTGTGAGCTGCCTTACATGAAAATAATCTGTCAGAAACCTGCAAAACCTCAGTCCTTACCCTTACGCAAAGAAAATATATTTCCTAATATATGAATGATCAATATATTAAATGACATAATGGTATATTAGAAATTATACAGAATAATATATTGTGTAAATATATTACAATACATTGAATAATACATAAGGAATTGCCGCTTTCATATATTGAAAAATATGTGACAATATATTTACTTATATCTCACAATATGTAATTTTATATTCAGTAATACAATTTATAATATATAGATGTACATGTGATAAGATACTTTACTGCATGTGTAAAAATATATTGAACATATATTTACTCATGCAGTATATACATGCCACGTTTATGGTCGGTTTTTGTTTTGTTTTCCCTGTGTTCCTGCCTCCTGTTTCTTTATGCCCGTATTTGGTCCTTCCGGTTCCTGTCCCCATTTAGTTCCATTTGTTCCAGATGTTCCTAGTTATTAGTTATCCTCCTCACCTGTCTGCCCCTTGTTATCTGCCCTATATGAGTTCTAGCCCGGTCTGTTCTCCCTTGTCTGGAATAGTTGATGTCTACCCTTGCTACGTGTGTTTTCCTGTTTCCCTGGATATTATTAAAGTCTGTAAGTTTGAATTCGACTCTGCGTCTCCTCGTTCCTCGCTCCGTGCTCCTCACAGTAGCGAGCCACGACAGAATTCCAGACCTAACAAAAAAGTAAACGACGCTCCTTCTCCCCATTTTTGTTTTCATTTTTTTGAAAGTTTCTTTTTTTGTTGTTTTCCCTGTTTTTCCCCCGCGATCATGGAAATCGCCGCTTGTTTCGCCACCTTAGCCCGCAGAGATCTCCCCTTCGTGGAGTGCGCTTGGGAATTCTGCGGGCTTGCCGCGACGATGGCTTTGGACGACGCCACGCTCAACTCGCTGTTCTGGATCGGGGCTAATTTTTATCACCCCGTGGACCTCCCAGACACCACTGGACTAAGCTGGAGGGAAGTGATCCTCCGGTGTCTGGAGAGCGTCCGGCCCCGATCCAGAACCAGCTCGCCGTCAAGCCCGCCGGCCTCTCTTACGTCAAGCCCGCCGGCCGCCGCTGACTCAGGCTACCTCCAGAGTTCTCGGCTCCTATCCTCACCCCAGAATCCACTCCAGAAAGTTCTCCTTCATCTCCGCTGGTCCCGTCCAGCTCTTCATCGTCTCCTTCGTCTCCGCTGGTCCTGTCCAGCCCTCCTTCGTCTCCTGATTCCCCCGAGTTAGACAGCCCTGCACCCACCAGAGTCGGGCCCTCAAGTACCCGCTCCTCCAGAGCACCCTCAAGCGCCCTCTCCTTCAGAGCGCCCCCCGGGGGGGCGGAGGCATTTGCCCGAGGCCGTGGTGGCCGAGCCGGCTAAGGTCACGGAGGATCCGCCATGGCCTCCTGAGTCCCCTGCTCCGCCATGGCAACCTGAACTGCCTGCTCCACCATGGCTCCCGGAGCTCCCTGATCCGCCTTCCCGTGTCCCTGTCTTGCACCAGCCTCCAGGGGGCCCACCCTGGATAATGTCATATTATTAAAGTCTATAAGTTTGAATTTAACTCTGCGTCTCCTCGTTCCTCGCTCCTCACAGTAGCGAGCCGTGACAATACACACATATATGGAAATATACATTTCTTATATTTAATAATAATTTATGATATACACTTTCATATTTTAAAATATAGCTAGTTTACAATAGCATAAGCACACCTGCTCATAATAAAGCACTTAGTGAACAGACTAGCACTGTGCTAAAAATTGCACAGCCATTACTTTTTAAATGAAGTAACATAACTTAACAGTGTATGGCCAATCGTCTTCCTAAACGCAGGCTATACTCTTCTGCACAATGGTAACCCCACAAACTTACACATACCAGAAACACTTTTACATTTCAAAATAATACAACATTGAACACTAACAGATCTCCCCTATATTAATATACTGAGCAAAAACACATGACATAACACTTCATTTTAACATTTTTACTCTCTTTTAGCAGTCAGAAGCAAAGCATGCTGGGAACTAGAGATCTGCTTTAACTCATTGCGTGAATGTGTGTATATATGTGTGTGCATACATTCACATTTATATGGGAGCATCTATGTGCAATATATACACAATAAAGACTCAAACATTATAAATATTAGATTTATCTTTGTCTTCATTTCTAAATATATTTGTATGTATCAATATATAGCCATACATTGTCAAAGCATATATTGCTGTATATTGAAAAATAATAGCACTAGTTTCCAATATATGGAAATGTATTATGTAATACATCACATTATATTTTACAGTATATTCCCATATAGATTTGTTCCATAAGGGTACAGTAAAAGTTCACTGCTGTTGTCTACTATGCTTTATGTCTTTTCAGTTCTGAATACCCAAAGTATTCATACAATGTCGATTTAATATACTTTCGTTAACCCAGCCATAATGAAAGCTGCATTATGTCAATATAATATGTGATTTAGCACTGAATGCACCAAAAAACTCCAGCATAATTTATGACAGACAGTGATTGGCTCAACCTGGCATTTTTCGCCTCTCATTTGCATAAAATGGAGCCTTTCCCCACATTTTGACAGTCTTATTGTTGCTTAACTGTCAATCCCACACAAGTGCGGTCCTCACCTCCCATTTACAGTGAACTGGAAAGCTTTGCTCTGTGAGATCAGAAACATACAGCTAATATCTGTTTATTCTTTTCATTGCTGTGACTTCAAAAAAAGCCACAGATAAAAAAGAGAGATGCACTTTATTGATCCAATAAAGAGACACATTCCAATTAAAGGAATTCAGCTGAAAACAAAGATTCTGTCATTTTTGTTCACCCTCAAGTCAATCAAACCCATGTGATGTTATTTAGTCTATAGAATACAAAAGGAGAATACTTTTTGTGAAAAAATATTTAATCTGAATGCAAATACACTACGGTTCAAAAGTTTGAGGCCAGTAGGATTTATTTTTCTGAAAGAAATGAATACATCTATTCAGCAAGGATGCACTGATCAAAAGTGACAGTAAAGACATGTATAGTCTTAAAAAGATTTCTATTTCAAATAAATGCAGTTCTTATGAAAAAATTATCAGCATATATCAGCATATTAGAATGATTTCTGAAGGATCATGTGACACTAAGAACTGGCGTAACAATGCTGAAAATTCAGCTTTGAATCACAGGAAGACATTACATTTAAAAATATAATAACACAGAAAACAGTTATTTTAAATTGTACAAATATTTCAGAACATTACAGCTTTTTCTGTATGCTTAATCAAATAAATGCAGCTTTGGTGAGCATGAGAGACTTTTGAACTTTTAAACAGTAGTGTAGTGCAATTCACCATGAATTTTCCTGAAAAAAAAAAAAATCTTCAAATTTTCATCATATGGATTTGAAACATCATGAGCTATTCCTTTAATGCCAACGGCTATTACATTCTCACCCAATCCAGAAATCCTCTAATTTTCTTTGCAGTCACAATGTCATGTGACCGTAAAATTACTTTATAATCACCAGCTAAGACAGAGCCCATCATGCTAATGAGGGTTCAGGATCACTGAGGAAGGGACGAAATGTTTCCTCGGCAAGTTCGTACTAGCGTTTGCCGCATGGAAGGCAATTGTCCAAGACAAAAAAGGTTAGATTAGGGCAGAGCGAAATTATGTTGACAGGGAGCTGCAAATTATACCGAGTAGCCATGTCTAAATCGAATGCCCCCAAGTTTATCAGCCAATTTATGGAACTCTGTCTGGGGTGTAAATGAAAGTTAATGAAAGTGTGTATCGAAAATTCAGTCGCAATAACTTGGATTGGCTGGAAAGGTTATTTAAACCCATGAAAGGTTTTGTTTAAATATGACCGCCTTAGTACGGTGTCCTGGTGAAGAAATGAGTCATCATTAAAATGCAACCAAAAAAAGAGATGAGCTCATTATTCCACTTTTCGCTGCTGTCTTAAAAATATCAGGGAGTGACAAACCCCGGTGTGTTAATGTGGCAGATGGGAGGACAGAGAGGAGAGAAAGCAGCACCTGCCCTATAGAGAGTTTCGACATTACATTCGTTCTCCGATGCAAACGAAGACGTGGGATCGCCCCCGTCACGACCCCGTGAACACCGGCGGCGACTGGACCGACATCAGAACCGCCTGCGACAGTTGGCTAATGAGAAGCTCGAAAGCGTGCACAAACAATGCAGAAGATAACCAATAATAACACACACGAACAACGCAGATGAAGGCTCAGAGAAATAATGAAACGCCTTGCACGCACACCTGCTTGATCCTCCGGCAGCTCGGAGAACTGAAAAGACCCTTCCGATTTTTCCAGCAGAGCCGCAGTCAGGCATAACTGCTCAAGATGGGCCCCTGAAACACTGCCAAAACAATGCCAAAACTGCCAAACAGCTTCCTTTAAACACAGTGAAATCTAGGAGAAAAA
>NW_015552997.1:44576-55416 GCF_001515605.1 Sinocyclocheilus anshuiensis | reverse complement strand
TCCTCTTCAGCACAACGGTAACTCAGACATACCAGAAACCTTTTACATTCCAAAATAATAGAACATTAAACACTAAACAGATCTCCACCTATGTTAACACTGAGCAAAAGCACATAATATTTAATTTGAACATTTACTCTCTTTTAACAGTCAGAAGCAAAGCATGCTGGGAACTAGAGATCTGCTTTAACTCATTGCGTGAATGTGTGTATATATGTGTGTGCATACATTCACATTTATATGGGAGCATCTATGTGCAATATATACACAATAAAGACTCAAACATTATAAATATTAGATTTATCTTTGTCTTCATTTCTAAATATATTTGTATGTATCAATATATAGCCATACATTGTCAAAGCATATATTGCTGTATATTGAAAAATAATAGCACTAGTTTCCAATATATGGAAATGTATTATGTAATACATCACATTATATTTTACAGTATATTCCCATATAGATTTGTTCCATAAGGGTACAGTAAAAGTTCACTGCTGTTGTCTACTATGCTTTATGTCTTTTCAGTTCTGAATACCCAAAGTATTCATACAATGTCGATTTAATATACTTTCGTTAACCCAGCCATAATGAAAGCTGCATTATGTCAATATAATATGTGATTTAGCACTGAATGCACCAAAAAACTCCAGCATAATTTATGACAGACAGTGATTGGCTCAACCTGGCATTTTTCGCCTCTCATTTGCATAAAATGGAGCCTTTCCCCACATTTTGACAGTCTTATTGTTGCTTAACTGTCAATCCCACACAAGTGCGGTCCTCACCTCCCATTTACAGTGAACTGGAAAGCTTTGCTCTGTGAGATCAGAAACATACAGCTAATATCTGTTTATTCTTTTCATTGCTGTGACTTCAAAAAAAGCCACAGATAAAAAAGAGAGATGCACTTTATTGATCCAATAAAGAGACACATTCCAATTAAAGGAATTCAGCTGAAAACAAAGATTCTGTCATTTTTGTTCACCCTCAAGTCAATCAAACCCATGTGATGTTATTTAGTCTATAGAATACAAAAGGAGAATACTTTTTGTGAAAAAATATTTAATCTGAATGCAAATACACTACGGTTCAAAAGTTTGAGGCCAGTAGGATTTATTTTTCTGAAAGAAATGAATACATCTATTCAGCAAGGATGCACTGATCAAAAGTGACAGTAAAGACATGTATAGTCTTAAAAAGATTTCTATTTCAAATAAATGCAGTTCTTATGAAAAAATTATCAGCATATATCAGCATATTAGAATGATTTCTGAAGGATCATGTGACACTAAGAACTGGCGTAACAATGCTGAAAATTCAGCTTTGAATCACAGGAAGACATTACATTTAAAAATATAATAACACAGAAAACAGTTATTTTAAATTGTACAAATATTTCAGAACATTACAGCTTTTTCTGTATGCTTAATCAAATAAATGCAGCTTTGGTGAGCATGAGAGACTTTTGAACTTTTAAACAGTAGTGTAGTGCAATTCACCATGAATTTTCCTGAAAAAAAAAAAAATCTTCAAATTTTCATCATATGGATTTGAAACATCATGAGCTATTCCTTTAATGCCAACGGCTATTACATTCTCACCCAATCCAGAAATCCTCTAATTTTCTTTGCAGTCACAATGTCATGTGACCGTAAAATTACTTTATAATCACCAGCTAAGACAGAGCCCATCATGCTAATGAGGGTTCAGGATCACTGAGGAAGGGACGAAATGTTTCCTCGGCAAGTTCGTACTAGCGTTTGCCGCATGGAAGGCAATTGTCCAAGACAAAAAAGGTTAGATTAGGGCAGAGCGAAATTATGTTGACAGGGAGCTGCAAATTATACCGAGTAGCCATGTCTAAATCGAATGCCCCCAAGTTTATCAGCCAATTTATGGAACTCTGTCTGGGGTGTAAATGAAAGTTAATGAAAGTGTGTATCGAAAATTCAGTCGCAATAACTTGGATTGGCTGGAAAGGTTATTTAAACCCAACAGCAGCAGCAGCATAGCAGATCTATTCCGCCAAGACCAAATACATTAACATAGTCATATCCATCACCATGCTAAAATGTTCAGAGAGTTGTCATGATTGAAATGCTATTTTGAAGTTTCTGTTCGTCAAAATCCTGAAAAAACAAAAAAACAAAACTATATATCAAAGATTCCACAAATATATGAAGCAGCACAACTGTTTTCAACACTGATGATAATAATACATGTTTCTTGAGCAGCTAATCAGCAATATATGTTTTCAAAACCATTTTGTTTCATCATTCACTTTTATTGGGAAGGAGTAGGATGAATGTTCTGGTTAAAGATTCGGTATGCCATGAGGATGAGTAAATGAGTTTCTGTGCGTGAACTACGTGGGATCCTTATTTTTGTAGTGATGAGTTCTTTGTAGGACGTCTGACTCATTTTTCTGAACTGAACCAAATCTGTCCCTTCCTGAGCAAAATGTTCTTGAAAGAAGAGACAACATGCTTAAGCAATTCGTTAGTATTTCACTGAATTACCAAAATTGCCCTGTCCCTGAAAAAAATTATGAATGACCTCAGAGGGTTCAGTCATTACTTAAGTTGTGATAAGTTGTGACACTGCATTAGTGCAACATAAGATCAATGTATTTTATTTGTCTGAAAAGGTTGTGAATGGATGAGAGTGTTTTTCAAAATGTTGGGGTCAGTAAGACATTTATCAAAGATCCTGAAAAAAACTATATCAGTTTCCACAAAAATACAAAACAGCACAACTGTGTCCAATACTGATAATAATCAGATTTTTTTTTTTTTTTGAGCAGCAAATCAGCATGTTAGAATGATTTCTGAAGGATCACGTGACACTGAAAACTGGAATAATGATACTGAAAATTTTGCAACTTTGCAACACAGGAATGAATTAAATTTTTTAATATATTTAAATATAAAAAGAGTTATTTTAAATTGTAACAATATTTTTACAATATTACTGTTTTTACTGTATTTTTGATATAATAAATGCCGCCTTGGTGAGCAGAAGAGATTTTTCATTTTTCAAATTCTTCCTAAGCCTTCCTTGAAGCTCAAACGGTAGAGCTGGTTGATCTGTACTGTGGTATGACATCCGTTTGTGTGTGAGCGATGAGCTGAGGGAAACGGGTGAGTATTAAACTGACCAAAAGGACACTTGGGGGTCAGAATGTTTGTCATTTAAAATGGCTGCTGTGTCATATGATTTATCTGTCTGCTGTTCCATATTCTCTTCAATCGCTTCCTGTCATCGCAGGGGCTGGAGCATCAGTAATTCCAGACAGCGCCAGTTTGTTCCTGTCTAAAAGGAAAACAAAATGGACAAATTCAACCAATACATCAAGATTTAACCAAGAAAAAGGGAGAACTTTGAGAAACTTTCTGGAAAACTTCTGAGGGAAGACAACATCACGGATATACTGAGGCCTTTGATTTTGTGCACTTACGAATAGTACCATGTACCACGGTGTTCTTTGAAGTATTGGAGAAGCATGTAAATACCATAGTATATTATTATAAAAAATGTTTAAAAAGAGTTAAAATGTATTTTGGACATTCTTTTAACTACTTAAAGATTGTTTCATGTTTTTGAAAGAAGTATCTTCTGCTCACCAAGGCTGCATTTATTCAATTAATAATACAGTAAAAACAGAAATAATGTGAAATATTTTTAGAATTGAAAAAAGCTGTTTTCTATTTTAATATATTTCAAAATTGTAATTTATTCCTGTGATGCAAAGTTGAATATTCAGCATCATTACTCCAGTCTTCAGTGTCACATGATCCTTCAGAAATCATTATAATATGCTGATTTGCTGCTCAATGAATATTTCTGATTGAAAACAGTTGTGCTGCTTCATATTTTTGTGGAAACCATGATACCTTTTTTCAGGATCTTTTATAAATCGAAAGTTCAAAAGCACAGCAATTTTTTTTGTAACATTATAAATGTCTTTACTGTCACTTTTCTTTCAATTTAATGCATTCTTGCTGAATTAAAAATATCATTTTCTTAAAAATACATGTCTTACAATAGTCTCATCCATTCCCATCGTATTCAAACAAATAAAATACATTGATTTTATGTTGCGCTGATGCAGTATAGCAACCTATTTTCGCTAAAGTTATGACTGAACCCTCTGAGGTCATTTATAGTTTTTTGGAGGACAGGGCAATTTTGGTAATTCAGTGGAAATAATAACGAATTGCTTAAGTATATGTTGTCCCTTCTTTCAAGAACATTGTGCTCAGGAAGGGACAGATTTGGTTCAGTTCAGAAAAATTAGTCAGACGTCCAAAGAACTCATCACTAAAAAATAAGGATCCCACGAAGTTCACGCACAGAAACTCATTTACTCATCCTCATGGCATACCGCATCTTTAACCAGAACATTCATCCTACTCCTTCCCAATAAAAGTGACTGATGAAATAAAATGTTTTTGAAACAACATATATACTGCAAATATTACATTATTGTAATAGATGCAGTAGTCGTGTTAGCTATTATATAGATATATGCAGAAGTACAGATTGGGATTGTGCATATTGTTTTGCCAATTTTAGAGTGATAGCATAAAAAATGCTTGATGGAAACACAAAAATTAAAAAGAAAAGTTCCTAAAATTCACACAACAAATGTATATATTCACTTGAGATGGATAACGGTGTTTTATCAGGTAAAAAGAAGTGCATAAAGTTTAATGGAAAACGTTTCTAACCCAAGATGTGCATCAAAAAGTCATGTGACAATCATTTGCACTTTGTTTTTCATGATACTTGTTGCTGGTGTTTTGAAAAGATTGTGATGGTTAAAATGCGCAGCAGTGTTCAGACTCTTGTCACTCAAAACTGAACACCGCACCATCTCTCCTAGGCCAAATGCACTCTAGGCCTGATGGAGCTCAAATCTACACCCAAATGTAGCATGTCTCCAGGGTCACGGCTGGATGCTCAATAGTAATCACACCAGTCTGCCATTCCCAGCAGGAGCATTTCTCCAGCGGCCATCATTACAGGCACCATGCTGTCATTCATTCCTCCTGTCCTGAGGGAGCTCCTGTTACTTTAGGTTCAACAAGCTCGAACACAAAACATTGAAATCGCTCTCAAAAGCCAAAACTGCAGGGCCAGACAGAAACTCTGTCTGAAGCTGTGATTATACAAAGCCAAACACGAATGCATTCTGTGGTTGTTATAACTAAATCAAGCTATTTTGTGACTAAATCAACTCATTGGAAAGAAACATCACAAAAGAGATCTTTTTAACATTGAGATTAAGATTTAACTTGGTAATCTCAAAAGTGTTTCAGGAGACATCAGATATCACAAATTGCGTTCAGATTTGCTCAATATGAAGATCTTAAAATTAACTCAGAAATACACCATACTATACTCCTAGCGTATGTCAACAAATATTTATTTTTTGCCTAATTAAAGGGTTAGTTCACCCAAAAATGAAAATTAGCCCATGAAGTACTCACCCTTAAGGCATCCTAGGTGTATATGACTTTCTTCTTTCAGACGAATCCAATCGGAGTGCATCAGTCCAAAAGAAGTGAAATAAAGTGCATCCATTCATAATAAAAAGTCTCTCACACGGCTCCGGGGGGTGAACAAAGGCCTCCTGTAGTGAATCGATGCGTTTTTGTAAGAAAAATATCCATATTCAAAACGTAATAATCACTTTAATCTAGCTTGCGCAAACAGTTGTACATGGAAGTAGTTCCGGGGGAGTGACGTAGGAGGTCAGCTTTGCGCATGCTCAGAAACTCAGAAGTGACGAACGCGGAAGCACAGCAGAAAGATCAAAACAAAACAACGGTCACAAATTAGAAGTACAAAACGAGGATTTGTAAAGAAGAATGTCGGAGGATTTCGATATAAGCCAAGAGGAGACTGGTTTTCCTTTGTTAAAGTAAGGAAACTTTGCTTCATTTGCTCCTGTTAACAAACATTGGTTTTCACGAGACTCACCGGCGCATGCGCAACGCCGACATCTTACGTCATCCTCCCAGAGCTGCTTCCGTGTACAACTGCTGGCGCAAGCTAGATTAAAGTGTTTATTACGCTTTGAATATGGATATTTTTCTTTCAAAAACGTATCGATTCGCTACAGGAGGCCTTTGCTCAACCCCCGGAGCCGAGTGAAACACTTTTAATTATGAATGGATGTGCTTTATTTCACTTCTTTTGGACTGTTGCACTGCAACACCCGCTGACTGGCATTAAATAGCTTGGAAGATCAAAGACAATTTTTAATATAACTCCGACTGGATTCGTCTGAAAGATTAAAATCATATACACCTAGGATGCCTTGAGGGTGAGTACTTCATGGGCTAATTTAAATTTTTGGGTGAACTAACCCTTTAACTTGACAGAACTAAAAACATTGAACAAACAAGCGTTTGATACTATTAAATAATCTAGTCCTGCATCATAAAACTTTCATTGGCTAAACCATCAATAATGAATTTTGCAAGGTTTTACACTTCCGCCATTAATAGACTAAATATTTTATTAAACATTTCTTCAAATATATTAAAAAGGCTGCAAGTGCTATTGAGGCAGTGCTCTAATTATCTTCACCGACGGCTCCAGGGACAAAGCCTGGTTGTATGAGAACACAGTGCAACTGAACTTGTAACTTGGCTCCAAATCAAAGCATCATGGTCCCGGGGTTCAGGCGACAGGAACAGTGTGTATTTCTAAAATTAAGACTGTTAATATAGCAACATGAGTTCAGTCCATAGCAAGCTAAAGGACAGAGAAATTACTGTAGTATTAAGAGGAGCCGTAATTCAGAGTGAACACATAGGAAAACACGTTTGTGTGCATCACATACTTCAATGTGTGCTTGAATCTCAAGGCTACAAGGAGGCACATCCATTATTTTGGCCTGTGAGAGTAAAATAACTTTTAATTACGAAGCTTAAAAGCTAGGTAATTCAATTTGCCTGTTTTAAAAGATGTGTACGTTAAATAATATGGAAGGTAAATGCAAAGTAAACGGAAACAAACTAACATTCTGGTTGATAGTCTGATTTAGCCATAATCATGACTCTAAGAGCTGCCTCATCACTGCCATTCTCTTGTACTAAAGACAACTATAATTTTCCAGTGCACTTTTATGTGCAACTAATGACACTTAAAATACAGCCCACCAGTAATACTTTTAGTATTTATTTATTTATTTTCAGAGAATGAACTGAAATTATATATTATTTGATGTTCCAGTAGCACTTAAATTTGTCTTGGAATGCTATTAGCAGTTTGTGTTAAAATCTACCATGCATTAATCAGTCTGTTTTGACATTTTACTTCATTCATGTACTGCAAAACACTGAACGATTGACAGACCTGTGTTTCCAAACAAGTGCATTAAGTAAGCAATAAGGTAAGAGAAGCTGTGCTGTATCTTGAATAAATCACGGCTGAAGGGCGTTGTTAGGCACGACGCTAAGCGTAAAATGGTTACCACATAATACAAATATTAAAATAAAAAATGTATGTATTGAAATGTTACTTTTTTGAAGCAAGTTCGTTAAATGCTGTCCTTCAGCTAAAAATAGTTCCTGAAAGCAACAGTAAACTGCAAGAGAATGTTCCGAACATGCCTCATCTAATGGAGCTTAAATAAAAACAGAGAATAGGAGCTCTTATCCGCTGTCATTTTTTTTAACACCATATATTATATTTTCTCACACATACATCTCTCTCAGCATGAGGAAACGTCTGTTTTTTGTCTTTTAGTTTTAAATTAAAACAGACCGATTGGCGGTTTTTTGAAGCAAGTGCTTTAAATGCTGTCCTTCCGCTAAATATAGTTCCTGACAGCAATTTCCTGACAGCAACAGTAAATGGCAAGAGAATGTTCCGAACATGCCTCATCTAATGGAGCTTAAATAAAAACAGAGAATAGGAGCTCTTATCCGCTGTCATTTTTTTTAACACCATATATTATATTTTCTCACACATACATCTCTCTCAGCATGAGGAAACGTCTGTTTTTTGTCTTTTAGTTTTAAATTAAAACAGACCGATTGGCGGCGCAGCGCGAGTTTGCAAGCGTCAGTGTAAACTGATGGACATACAGAATCATACCTGAAACAGAAAACTAATAAATTCAGTAATATTCTCTCCTCACTTCGGAAACTGCAGGGCTTCCACACAGATGTGTACACACATCAACATATCTCCGCATGAGAAGCCTTTATTGGACGGGGGAAGGGTGGGGTCTCAAAGTTAAAGATGAAAGATGCAACACAAGGCCAGCAGGGGTCACTCATACTTCATAAAAAAATAACAAACAGTTAATTTTGCCAAAATACATAATACACGGAACAGTTAATGCTAGATTATTGATTGTTTATGTTGCTAAGGTTGGTTGCTAAGGGTGTTGCTCAGTGATACACAGAACGTTGGGTGAAGCCGTCATATATCGTGAATAAAACAGCTGCTGACCAATCAGACTTCGAGAAACAGAACTAACCGTTTTATAACTGAGAACAAAGGACACATTTTGAACTTACACGTTAAGCGTTAACACTTCCTGCCAACGTAGAGTGTTCCAAAATCAAATCAGTCATGTCAAAAATGGCCAACTCTAGACTTGTTTAACAAGCGATTTCCGATTCGCGAATGAAGGACTCTTTTGAGTCGGTTCCTTTCCATGCTGTGATGGCACAGTGGTTTGAAAAATTTGGATCGGTCGCGAATAATTTGGACAGCACTCGCTCACATGGTGAATCGTTAGAGGTTTCCAAGCTGTGCCATCCATAGATATGTATTTATGGTGCTATCTATACATATCTATGGGTGCTATCAAACACTATAGAAATACAAAGACGGTTCACTCCTATACTTATGAATGGGAGAAACCGCAATGCGAAATATGGCGGGGAATTCCGGCCTTCTAAATGAAAGAGCCAATCGCTGATTGGAAAAGTCATTGCGTCACTGCAACGGCCGTTAGAATCTCCGGTTCCCATAGAAACTTGAGGCTGGACCAGCTGATGCGCGTGCGCAGTCATAAGTGCGTACGCATGCGCATTGGCCGGTCTAGCCTGAAAAATAAGCTTTTTAAACGCTATTTGAGCATAAGAAACAACATTCATGGGGCAGTTCATTTCAGATTTTGTTGCTGATTTGAAATATGTAATTCAATCGCTAGTTCAGCATGCAGTTTTTGAGATTTCAGGATTCATCCATTCATTTAGATAGCACTTGGTCTTGTTTGAGCTGCCCGGAGGCATTGCAAATATGGCGGTCGAGTGAATGGACTTTCCTTGAAAGGGACTTTGGTGCTATCCACCTCATTTTGATGTACATTAAGAGCGGGCGGGGCCATTTGTAATTGGAATGTGCGAGACTTCCGGTGTCACTGGCTTCCAGTTGTACTTACTCGTACAAAAACATGCCATTTGTTAATTGAATTCATTATCATAACACACTGTAACTGTAACGCAGATAGTTTAATATTTACTGCACTTTTTTATTCTTCTATTTATTTGCCTATATACACCGTTTTCCTGAGTAACCGATGAGTGCCGTCCTGATGGATTCTGTTTGAATGCTGTTGTATTCCTGTAATTAATTAAACTAAAAGTCTGTAAGCCTCATACATTCATAGAAAATAGCTTACTTTGAAGTTGCAAAATAAGGTGGATAATTTACAAAGCAGAATGAAAAGAATGTGCTAAATATTTTTTCCGGAAGTAGCGCAAGTGTATTTAGTAGCCTACCTCAGAAATAAAATGGATCAGTTTACTGTCAGCAACTCGACACAACATTCAGTGTAGAAACATTGTTAAAAATACCATTACATATACAGTACCGTGTTTTTGTTTTTTTTAAGGATATATACCCTGTGAACAGCATGGTACATGAATACACTAAACATCTGGTACCATGATATATATAAGTACAATAGAACTTGCCTGCCATCGAATAGAATCACTCCATGATGTACTGTGATTGATGGGATTGATAGTTTGCAAGACGCTGCCTTAGTAGGTAGCTGCCTAGGCAGTTGACAGCAAGGCAGCTCATCTTTTCTCTCCCTTTCTTTGTCAATCCACTTCACTAGTTTCTGTACATCAGCCCTGTTGCTTGGGGGCATTTTGTTGTTAAAAAAACAGAACACAATATGCTGAATGACAACGTCACTGAGGAGACGTCAATGCTTTGCATTCTGGTGACTGAAATAAGCTGATTGTGAGAGAGCGTCCTGGCCGGGCTCCTGGATGTAAGCCAGGCTATTTGAGATGCACACTGAGCACTGACTGCTTGTTTTGGCAGGCAGAACTGTTGCAGCCAGCACCAGACAATATATTGCACACACAAGCTCAAAAATAAACAAGTGCTTGCTCATTTAATGGGGGAAGAGAGCATCAAAATTACCTTGAAATTCAAAATGAAGGTGTATTCTTCACTGCAGTGCACCTCTACAGGAGCTCAATGACGTCAAGCTTTATCAGTGTGTGCTGATATATTCCCGGCACTGGAGGCATTATGGGTAAGCTCACATGCTTTATTTCACAGAACCACCGCTGTGTTCCCAGCTGGTCCTCTGAGGGTAGGCAGGAATTTGTGAAGATCATGTGTGAACTAATTTGAGCTGATGTGCTGCCAAAAATAAATGCACTTGATTTCCTAGTACTAGGACAAACTGCAGTTTCTGGTGCTTGCGTGCAAAGCTTGAAACCATGATGCTTGGAGGATGCTGGGTGGTTACCTAGGTCAAATTTATCTGAAAAATAAATAAATAAATAAATCACACACACACACACACACACAAACACATGTATATATATATATATATATA
>NW_015552997.1:39946-44278 GCF_001515605.1 Sinocyclocheilus anshuiensis | reverse complement strand
CAAATGGCTGCAATATAACAAAGAGTGAAAAATTTAAGGGGGTCTGAATACTTTCCGTACCCACTGTATATATATATATATATATATATGCATATCAATGTTCGATATTAATGCTTAATATTTTTGTGGATAGCATGATACATGTTTTTTCAGGATTCTGAAATAATTTTGTTGTGTTTTTGTTATTTTTATTTATTTTTTTAATGTAAAAAAGTTCATTGTGACTTGTCTCATATTCTGATTTATTTTCTCGCAATTGTGAGTTTACTTCTCACAATTCTGAATTTTCTCAGAATTGCACTATGCAAAGTCACAATTGTGTTATAAAGTGAGAATTGTGAAATATAAACTTGAAATCCTGAGAAGTCAAGTCAGAATTGAGAGAAAAATATCTCGCAATTCCAACTTTATTTCTCACAATTGTAAGATTATATCATGCAATTCTAAGAAAAAAAGCTGCAATAAAAAGTCGCAATTACCCTTTTTTGTTTTATTTTTTAACATATATATTTAAATGTAATTTATTAATTTTATTTCAGTAATTTTATTACATCAAGTTTAACTTAAAGTAAAATACATTTTATTTCAAGAAACATTTTTTTAGGGTTTTACTTTTAGTTTTATTCAAATATAATATCCCAGATACACACTGTAAGTAAATAAATAAATACACAAGTTCAAAGATAAACAAATAATTGTTTATAAACAAAGTACATTTTTCAAGAAAATAAATATTTCAGTCTTTTTGTTCAATGCGTTACTTGCTGATTTGTTTAATTCATTGTGAAATTTACTAGCAATTTCTGAATGAAAAATTGTTTCTACACTGTTTTTTTTTTTCTTTCAGTGTATACTGTATATATACACACATACACACACAAACACAAAACATACATGCTTTTTATGTGTTACAGAGACCTCCAGAAGGGGCAGCACTGATCCTGAATGAGCAGAACTCTATGCATTTAATTTCATGGGAAAGAGATAATGCCATCATTATATGATAGATCAGGTCTCTGCTGTCATAGATTAACGCAATTACACAGACGGTACATTGGAAGAACACAAGGGGGTCATAGTGTCTCCAGCAAGCGTTTGCCCCAGCTGCTCTTACTGGCACAGATCCAACCCTCGCCCGCCCCACTCATAATGTGAGCATCTATCCGTACGCCTTACATACTGAGATACTGCTGCCCACTGCTCAACAGTGGGTGTGCCGTTCATCCACAATTTGTCTCTCAATCTGTTTTATTCAGCTGAGTTTTTCCCATGGAGTGGGTTAAACATCACATCTAATTACTCAATGGCTTAATTGTTGTTAAACGGCCCGTCCTTTCATTGCAATTCATTTGTTTGCCTAAAATGCAAAAGAAAAAAAAAAAAATCGATTCTTTAGCAATCTTATTAGTCTCACTTAGCAACTGTTCATTACTAATACAGCAACTTCTGAAATAAAAAGAGCTAAGAGAATGCATGATGTTTAAAGGGACAGTGCACCCGGAAATGAAAATTCTGTCATCTTTTACTAAACATCAAGTTGTTCCAAACCTGTATCGGTTTCTTTCTTCTGTTAAACACAAAAGAAGATATTTTGAAGAATTTTGGTAACCAAATAGCTGTTGGTCCACATTGTATGGAAGCTTGTTTTCGCCACTGAATAAAAATAAAAAAGTTAACTGCAACTTTTTGTCTCGCAATTCTGACAGAATTGCACTAAACAAATTTGAAATTGTGAGATATAAAGTCAGAATCGCATGATATAAGCTGTAATTATGTGTTATAAAGTCAGAATTGCGAGATATAAACTTACAATTAATTGTGAGAATAAAAAGTCAGAATTCCTGAGAAAAAAAGTCAGTTTATATCCCACAATTCTGGCTTTATAACTTGCAATTGCGAGTTTGTATCACATAATTCTTAGAAAAAAGTCAGAATTGTGAGACATAAAAAAAAAAAAAAAAAACTTTTTATATTTTTTATTCAATGCTGGAAACAGGCTTCTATACCACTGACTACAACAGTATGGAGAAGAAAAAAAATAACACAAAAGAAAGAAACTCATACAAATTTGGAGCAACTTGAGGGTGAGTAAATAATGACAGAATTTTCATTTTTGGGTGAACTATCCATTTACTTTACTTTTTACTTTACTGTTCTCAAGTGGAAATTTGTCTTTGGCTTCACAACACATTATAACAAGACCAATATACTAAAAGCATTTAACACAACAACTAACCAACCAACCAACCAACTAACCAACTAACTAACTAACTAAATAAATAAATAAATAAAAATACAATAGGCTCAGAATTTCACTTAGCATGCATTTAAAGTTCTCTGTATATTCCTCTTCCAAAAATGCATCTTGCATCTGTCTTACAAAACTCGCTCTCACATCTAAACCTAAAAAAAAAAAAAAAAAAAACTTTTTATATTTTTTATTCAATGCTGGAAACAGGCTTCTATACCACTGACTACAACAGTATGGAGAAGAAAAAAAATAACACAAAAGAAAGAAACTCATACAAATTTGGAGCAACTTGAGGGTGAGTAAATAATGACAGAATTTTCATTTTTGGGTGAACTATCCATTTACTTTACTTTTTACTTTACTGTTCTCAAGTGGAAATTTGTCTTTGGCTTCACAACACATTATAACAAGACCAATATACTAAAAGCATTTAACACAACAACTAACCAACCAACCAACCAACTAACCAACTAACTAACTAACTAAATAAATAAATAAATAAAAATACAATAGGCTCAGAATTTCACTTAGCATGCATTTAAAGTTCTCTGTATATTCCTCTTCCAAAAATGCATCTTGCATCTGTCTTACAAAACTCGCTCTCACATCTAAACCTGATGTAACCTCGTAAAAGCCTTCATTGCTTAGAACTTACTAATGCTCCACACAGCAGGTCGTCCATCTCCTAGCTCCATCACATAAGGACATGTGACTCATTTTACTTAAAGGTTTGTGAGAAGAAATAAAATGACAGAGAGTTTGATACCATGCTTTGGATGGAGAATAACCTTTGTCTGCTCTTTTATTGTGGCCTGAATTGATTAGACACTCATTTTCCCATTAAAAACATTTGGAGCGGCTTTCTTTTATGCACTTTTTTTCCTGTAAGAGGGGGATTACGCAGCACAGCTGGAAGCTTCAGAAAGTGAATTACAATTTTCGATTCTGAAAGGTAGTAAGTGAGCAACATGCCTGCAAATCATCTTCAAGGACAGCTTGCCCCGGTGAGAACCCACCTGCTCCCTCTTCAAAACAGCCACCTCACTTCAATTTGAGTTTGTATATCTCACAAACACTCTTTTAAAATGAAGGATCTTCAAGAGTTCTTTGTTGCAATTTGGTTGCACCTCAAGAAAATGTTCTTTATGTTATTGACATATATATATATTTTTTTTGCTATTTTTATTATCATCTGTTAACTAAAGATCATTCCAGCTTATTTAGAACATTCTAATGAAATGTGGAACTTCAAGGCTATGAAACTCTTGGTAGAATAGTTTTTTTGTTAAATCATTTATTTTATTTTAGTTTATTGCACTCATGTACATTTACATTGATGCATTTAGCAGACAATTTTATCCAAAGTGACTTATATTGCATACATTACTTCATGCATTAATTTACAGACATTCACTGTAAAAAAAAACAAAACAAAAAAACATGATTTATCACATCTTTTTTTGACAAATCAACTTAGATAATTAATGTTGTTCAGATAACATAATACTTTGAGTTTTTGTTGATTCAAGCAGGTGTCAGTCTGGTGTTCCTGTTTTGTTGTGTTTTTCTCCCCATGTGCTCCCCGCTTCTTCTTTTGATTGAGTTCATTTGGTTCAGGTGTGTCTTGTCGTCTTCCCTCGTTTAGTATTTAAAGTGTTGTCCGTTCCTTTGTCCGGTGTTAATGTCATTTCATTGCTTCAAGTTGTGTGCTACGTGTGTCTCTTGCCTGCCCTGTGTTCCCTGCTTTGTGGTTCATTAAAGATCCTTCGTCTCCGTGCTCCTCGTTCCAACACAGCTGCAACGTGACACCAGAAAACCATATTACCTATACGTTTAAGTTAAACCAAAATATCTATATACTTTTATCACTTTCGTATTACTATAATGCTGTTTGATGCCATTTTTAATTAAAATAAAATATAATTTGAATTAAAATTAAAATTAAAATTAAAATATAAACTTATTTTATTTTAAAAATAAAATATTACTATAACTCATCTAATTAATTTAACCAACTTAAGTTATATGAGATTCAACATTGTTTTTTAAGTCCGTTTGAATATAATTTAAGTATATATATA
>NW_015552997.1:36438-39840 GCF_001515605.1 Sinocyclocheilus anshuiensis | reverse complement strand
GAAAATTATTTGGCAATTCAAAATAAAAAATAATAAAAAATAAAATAAAATACATTATTGTAATTTCAACATACTATAAAGTATTTATTTTTAACTGATGGCATTTATGGTGACATGGAAAAGTTTTACTTTTTATCACAAAACATCTATTACTTAAATGAAATAGCTAGATTTGAATAAACTAAATAAACTATACTAAAAAGATAAATAAATGAACAAACAAACAAAAATGGTTTACAAACCACAGACTTTTACAGTTGAGCCTTTGTATACTTTCATTTAAAAACTAATCAAGTCATATCAAATAACTACAGCCTAATCAGACACAGATGGTTGTGATCAGTGGATATTTTGACTACATTATTCCAGACACTAAATAAAGCCCCAAAAGCTCTTCCATAGAAATACTGCAGAGCTTCATGAACAAGTTGTTTACGCTGTATTTAATTGCAAGGCAGAAATAAACAGTTTTTCCATTTACGTCGTTTGAAAGATGTCAGCGGTGAAAAATTGAGTTTTCAAATGAAGACCGTAAGTGCTGACTGAATCACAATCCACTATTGATGCTGCTTTTCCTGCACTCAACTCTCTGTGTGCCATAATTGAGATATTTTTCCTTGACTTTGTCCTTGTGTCGATGTGGATATACGCGAGCAGTCACGGCTAATGATGAGGAACAGATTGTAGTGATTGTTAGCACAAGACAAAACTGATATTTTAGTAAATGTCCTTTTTTTTGTCATATTTAACTCAATAATTTTCCGTTTTCCACCAATGCTAATATCTCACTTCAGCATCTGCTCACCAGCCCAGTGTTTCACAGCAAATTAATGCCTGACATTTGCCGAAGTGAATCCATATGTTTTGGAGGTCTTCGGTAACAGCAGAACTCGGTGTCGTATTCAGATACCATCAGGAGTTTAGCAGAATGCTACAAACAACCATAAATACACAGGAAGGAGAAACAACGGGCTGTATATGAATCATCAGTGACCTTTCAGGCATTTCGCACACTTTCTCTTGCCGGCCAGCTTGGAGGAAAGGAAACGAGAAAAGAGGCAAAGATGAAGGAAGGAGAGCTAATTAAACCAAACCGCAGAGCAAGCGATCTCCATGTTCTGTAATTATCTGCAAGGCTTTATTTCGGCCGGTCGGGGTGTGGAAGAGGTAGATGGCTAACAGCAGACCGGGACGAGATTGAGCTTGGTGGCAAAAAAGTGATGTAGATGAATCCGCAAAGCAGTAATTAGAAGCTGGTAATTAAATGCACTTGGTGCATGAAATAATGCAAACACAGCTTCCCGAGCTATTGTCAGTGTCTGCTTTTTTCTCTCACGTCTGATTCCTGAGCTCACCTTTAGCTGAGTGAATGTCACAAAACCTGAAGAAAAAAGAAAGATATAAGACATTGTATTTGCCTGCAAGAAAATTATGCTGATAGTAGCATGCAGTTATAATGAAATGTGTAGTAAAGTATCAATATTTCAGTGCACACTAAATGTTTTAATTGGATGTTGGGTAATGAACCCTCACCATAAAAACTAAATAAAATAAAAACAGGACTTTTATTATGTATTATATATCGCCTGCTCCTCACACTTATTAAGAAATTAGTCACTATGAGATATTTTATTGCAAATATTGACTTCTCTAAGACCAAATGACAGACCATTTGTCAAGATTTTAAAAAAATATTTTTTTTCTTAATTAATTAATTTATTTCCATTCTTCCTTTATTTTCATAAAAATCAAGCACAATTTCTCACCCCAATCTCATTACTGTAATGGAAAATAAATAGAAGCTTCAATAAATTAGGTTCAATATTTGACTTCTGTTTTGCAATAAAAATATGTTAGTGATTAATTTCTTAATTGAAATGTGAAGTAAAATATTGATGTGAAGTAAAGTAACCATTGATATTTCGGTGAAAACCAAATAGTACATAATAAAAGTGTTTTGATTTTATGTACACTCCTCATACTAATTAAGAAATTAGTCAGTGAAATATATATATTATTGCAAAGCTGAAGTCTTAGACTAAATGATAAATGAGTTTGTCAGAATTAAAACGGATTTGAATGTTACATATATTCAGAAGAACATTTATATATTTATTAAAAAAAAAACAGAAACAGCTTACTAAAGCCCCACTAGTTCACATTGAACATTTATTTATTCATTTATTTACTTACTTACTTTTAAATAAATAAATGTATTTATATATTTATTTATGTATTGTGCAATCTGACATTATTTTCATTAAAATCAAGAATAATTTATCATCCAAAGATCAATCTCATTACTGTAAAGATAAAGAAGATGGATGGATGGATGGATGGATAGATTGTTACATATATGACAATATTTAATGTAAATATTTTCTTTAATGTATGATGATTTCATCATAATAATGATCACAAATTTGATGCAATTTCATTTGCTTTATTGCTTGCTTAAAATTTCTGGCTTCACACAGCTAATTGATCATTCATCTCCTTGTCATCTTTTCATTTTTATCTGTTCTGTCCATCAGTTGTTATTTCTCCTCTCACATTCTCATATTTTATTTCTGCATGCATGAATCTGATGCCAGAATGAGAGGTTGTTTCAGAAGTCACACAAAGTGCAAACTTCAAAACCAAAGAGGATTAGTTTGACAGTGCATGCTGGCTGAGTAAAAATAGAGAGGGAGACAGAGAAAGAGGGAGAAGATTACAAGAGTTTGCTTTTTTTTTTCTTGTGGATTGGAGCAACAGGCAATAGCAAAAAGCTTTCGATCATTTAGATATCTATCCTTACACAACAATACGGGCAGATAGATACTCCAGCTTCTCAGCAGGCTGGTATTGCCAGATCAGCACCTTGCTTGCTCAGTCAGTCAGTCAGTCAGTAGGGTTTAAGGTAATCTCCGCTACAGACAACACAACAGGCAATTCAGCACCACGGACAGCGGCTCCCTCCTCACACTGAGCTGATGCCTGAACAAACTGTCTGAGAGGCTCCACAGAGATCCATAAGGAAACTTCATGTCTGTAATAACTGGGAAATGTCTGCTGATATTGTCTGATATGACAGCTAGTTATGCTGGTAATGCTTCTGACATGATATAATACAAAGTGATCTCATTAGTATTTGTACATATCTACAAGTCTAAATATTCTGATTGAAAAAAAACCCAGATGTGAACAATTTCAGTTTTGGACAGATTGTAACGTACAAATTTACAGCTTTAGACATATATCTCTAAAAATATTTATGAATATTTATGAATCCTCTGTTCAGTTTTATAGATTTTTTTTACAGATTGTAATTGTAATAAAAATGTATACAATGTATGAAAATGTTTAATGCCACTGTAATGCAAAAAAAACCTCTCAGCTACAAACAGTGTATTATATATA
>NW_015552997.1:29627-36428 GCF_001515605.1 Sinocyclocheilus anshuiensis | reverse complement strand
ACACACACACAGAGAGAGAGAGAGAGAGAGATCACACAGTCATTTATATTTTAAATGATGTTTTCTAGCCACTCTATGCATCCCTGTCATCCCTATTGAGGGGAAAAAGATGTTCACTTGCATAATGCACAAGGCCCAGAGGACACTACATTACAACTGCTGCTTAAAATCAAGGCACACAATCTCTCAGCCCTTCCATTTGCAACAGAGTCACTTCTTTCATTTGCTATCTGCTTGCTGATGAATAAAATATGGAACCGAATTTAGTCATATGTTGATTTGTTGGACGCATATGCCATTTTTCTCTTTTGCTTTAGAGGGTAGAATTTCAATTGAGACATGAAAGCTGACAATGGCTGAACAATGAAATATGTAAAGGAGTTATATGTTATTCAAACAGGACAAAGGGCTTAAAGTGAGGCACAAGAAATTAAATGTCATTCTCTTTTTTTTTTGCTCCATGTGCAACACGTGCAAAATAACACCAACTGAGAGCCCCTCTCTGTAAGTAATGTTTCATTTACAATATTAGTGGCTCAGTATGAAGGACAGATTTGACCGATTGTTCATGACAGAGTAACATCAGTAGCTAAACTTAGCCTACAATTAATGACCACTGAGATAAATTAACATCTGTTTCATGTGCGCTGAAGGAAAGCAATGCTCTGTATTGCACACGACTGTGACAGATCATTATCCACTCACACAGACACAAGTCATTCTTCAATTATTGTATAATAAACCTTTCCATATTGATATCTGATGGATATATTAGCATTTGTCCAATCAGAAGCAAATTCCCAAGAAGAGAGATAAAACAAACTAATGCTCAGAAAAAGCCACAAGTAAGTCTGTAATATGTTGCATTTTTATATGAAAAGGTATTATATAATTTTTTTAAAGAAGTATCTTCTGCTCACCAAGGCTGCATTTATTTGATATAAAAAAAATAATTAAAAAAAACATAATATTGTGAAATATTATTACAATTTAAAATAACTGTTTTTTATTTGAGCAGCAAATCAGCATATTAGAATGATTTCTAAAGGATCATGTGACACTGAAGACTGGAGTAATGATGCTGAAAATCCAGCTTTGATCACAAGAATAAATTAATTTTCAGAATATATTGAAATGTTTTTTTTTCTTGTAATATTTCACAATATTACTGTTGTAATGAAGCCTTGGAAAGCATAAGAGAAATTAAAAACAATTATTATAATAATAATACAATTGATATATACATATATACAGTATATACTATAAACACACACACACAAACACACACACTGTAAAAAATATGTAAAAATAAGGCACAATGTACTGTATTAATATAAAGGAATGTGCAGGTTTTTTAGTTTTATTTTATTACAGGTTATTACATTTTATTTATTTATTCTTTTTACAGGTGTTTTACTTGTATTTTGAATTTTTACCTTCATTGCGTTGTGGTTAACAGAAATGTCTGTGAAATTAATGGATAATGTCTTTTTTTTTTACAGTATGGGTAAATTTTTTTCAGATCAGGTCTTAAAACCAATACACCATTTGCAATTTGCTTCACAATTGACACTGATATAAAATTATTTAAATATATGTACACACACTTGAGACTTACTTGACACTTGAGAAACTTTAATAGCCTAGTGAATCACGTGGAAGGTCTTGAGAGACTGCTTTGTGAAGGACACTCTTCAGTGCATCCACAGAAAAATGAAAAGTTTTTTTAGACCAATTCTTTGAAAAACACACTACCACAAACAGGGCCGCGGGAAGATGTTTTCGGTTGGGGGTGCTGTGTGTGTGTCCGTGTCGGGTGAAGGGGGGTGGCTGGTTCACTTACGTCGGTGCTGGGGCTGGTATTTTTTGGATGCCGATTTTGGAAAGTTTTTGCTGGGATGGGCATTTAAAAAAAATCTGATATTCGCTTTTGCGCCATTATCTCCTTGTACTAAAGTTAATCTTGTTCGCATTCTGTACAGTTCATGTCTGATACCGCGCGCTAGCGTCACGTGTTCATGAGGATTAGGCTAATCATCCCATATAGAAAACATCACAAGTAAAATTAATCATGTTTATAAAGATAAACATGGGTTTATTATAGCCCACTTACAATTTACATTTCAGAGATCATTACAAATAAATTATTAAATGCTAAAACTGAATAAATTTAAATGAACAAACTTGGCGTTGCATTTGCAACCATGTGAAAAAAGGGGGTGCTGCAGCCCCCTCAGCACCCCTACTTCCCGCGTCCCTGACCACAAATTAAACCTCAGTTCCAGGAATTGCATCAAAAGAGCAAGAATTTGTTAACAAATTATTTTCTTCTGAAGTTTGTTCAGAACATAAAAAAAAAAAAAAAAAAGAAGAAGAAAAAGTTCTTAAAGGTGCATAAACATACTGTATAACACAACTTTCCATCACCAATAATCATCACAATTTCATGAATACTAAAAATACTACCTAGAGATGAGAAAGTCTAAAAGGACAGGAAATCCGAGAGCATTTCTGTCCTCAGTGCTTTGGCTTTTGAACAACAGGCTGTATTAGTTATATATTGGGCTAAATCTAACAAGCTCTTCTTGTTTGCGTGTACAAAAATTGGCTCTTTGGAGATCTGTGGCCTTTGGCCGATCCAAGTACATCTCATATTGATCAAAGCCACAGCTAATTCCATTACCCAATACTACGGAGTCAGGCACGCCTCGACGGAGCAAATTATTATACTTGCCTAAATGCTCCATGAAATCTGTTGGACTAACACTTCATACAGCATGAAGCTTCCTTTAAACAAATAAACAATCATAATGCCATCTAGTCCTTCCTCATCCTCAAGCACCACACAGTATGCAAACTTTCTGCATGAAATACTTAGATGACTTGTTACATTTGCCAAAGTGTGGAGTATGCAATCAGAGCACACTGCAGGATAAACTGTTTCCCACAATGCAATGCGCTCGACATGGCCTTCCATTTACAGTGTGATAAATGAACAGGAAACTATGTCATTTTTAAGTTTTAAGACATTTTCCCAGTCACTGAACTGAATTTGAGGCTGCGAAAACTGAAGACATTTTTTTAAAGAATAAAAGAACTGAATGAAATTGCCATATCTAATTACCACTTGCTTATTTAAACAAGAGGATATGGGATATGTCACAGTGTCTGGTTGTGGTGCCCTGGACTGGCCACTTGAGGGCACTCTCCTGTTTTTGTGTTATATGTTGTGAACTCCATTTCCCATAGTCCCTTGTCTGTCATTCTGTCTGATCATTAGCACCTGTTTATTATTTCCGATCATTATCACCTGTTAGTCATTTACTCATTATCCCATCTATATATACCATGCTCACTCTGTCTGTCATTGCTGCTATATTGTATTTGTCTTCCCATGTCTGACCTTGATGTTATCTGGAGTTCACCGTGTTATTCTGTTCCTTGTGTTTTTGGATTACCTTTTGCCACGTTTTTGTTCCGTTTTGATTATTTGTTACTTTCAATAAACTGCACCTGGATCTTACCTTGTCTCTCCTGGCATCCCGTGACAGAAAATAACAGCCACTACAAGATCCAGCAGTTTGTTTTTCTTTTTCCCTTTTTTTTGAACCATGGACATTCGGATCGTCCCTCCTGCCACAGGGAATGAGCGAATGATTCGACACCGGACTCTGATGGCTTGGAGGCAGGAAGGAATGGAGGTTGGTGGGTTTGCCCAGACCTTTTGGATGCTGGCGGTGGGGCTAGATTATAATGAGGCTGCACTTAAGGACCTCCTTAACATCTGTCTGGATAATCCTTTGCCCCAGTGGGAGGTGGAAGGACTCGAGATCCTAGACTTCTGGGGCTTCGTCAGGTATCTCCAGGGTCGAAGTCAGTGGGCAATACCAGGCCAGTCAGAACCCTTCTGCAGGGATTTTCCCACCACCTCTATCCTTCAGACTCCCACTAAGCGGCGGAGGGTGAGAAGGAGGACAGGAAAGCCCACTCCAGAGCCCGTCCCCTAACCCCCTTCCATTGCATGGTCCTGGCCCGCCATCCCTCCCCCTGGTCCACCTCAGTTCCACCTCCCTCCTGAACTTTTTGTTTTCTGGTGGAGCGTGTGGTATCTGCTCCGTAGAGGGGGGGTAATGTCACAGTGTCTGGTTGTGGTGCCCTGGACTGGCCACTTGAGGGCACTCTCCTGTTTTCGTGTTATATGTTGTGAACTCCATTTCCCATAGTCCCTTGTCTGTAATTCTGTCTGATCATTAGCACCTGTTAGTCATTTACTCATTATCCCAGCTATATATACCTTGCTCACTCTGTCATTGCTGCTATTTTGTATTTGTCTTCCCATGTCTGACTTTGATGTTATCTGGAGTTCAGTGTTATTCTGTTTCTTGTGTTTTTGGATTACCTTTTGCCATGTTTTTGTTCCGTTTTGATTATTTGTTACTTTCAATAAACTACACCTGGATCTTACCTTGTCTCTCCTGGCATCCCGTGACAGGATATTAACATATTAAGCAGGATATGTATGTATGCACTCACACACATATTTTATATATAAAACCCAAAAGGATCATAAAGTATTATTTTTACCACAATCAAGAACCCGTTAAAATCGACTTGTTAGTATGTTTCCTCATTCTCACTCTTTCCTCCAGAAAAATACAGGCTATATATATAATGTGTTGTGTACAGTTATTTAAATAGGCACATACAATTTCATAATGCATAAAAAAATACAATCATATCCTTTTATCTGAACAACCAATTCCATCCTGCTATCAGAAGCACCACTATCAATTTAAATTTCACAATCAGGGAAGAAAATGTCTTTCCTGAATAAAACCATTATCTTAGCCACCTGATACATCACACTATTGCACATGTCTGGAATAACAAGAGCTCCTGGAAGCTGATGACTGGCATGTGGCTGGACGCTCCATAAGGCAAAGGTGATGTTTTATGAGCCGCCGTTCATTCGCAGTCTCTCCAGTTAAGGCCAAATAGCACTTAAACAAATGCAAATAATGTCTGTCTCTCTTTCTATCTAAACCTCCACCCCTCCCACCTACGATGGTCCCCATCCCTACCTGGTCCCCTCTTTTGAAAGAGCACACAATAGTGTGGGAGACAAAGGAAAAGAGCTGAGTGGGCAGCACTGAGTATCTGTGGGTACTGGGGCCCTCTCGAGCTGGAACTGGCTGAAGCTCTGCTTACATAGAACTGCTTTTTGCTCACTACAGCACATTCAGTCTCTCACTCTCTCTCACTCACTCACAATTTTTTTCAGTTTTATCTTTTAATGTCTGTCTCTGTCTACAGTTTCTCTGTAAATCTGTCCTACTGTCCTTATATAAAAGACATGGCAGTGTGGGTGTGGAGAGGTTAAGGTGGGACAGATTTTGGGGTTGCCAAAACAAATGTATTTACTTATATTATATATATATATATATATATATATCATAGATATACTACCATACATATGAGAATATATATAATTTTAATTTAGTACTACAATATCTACAAATAAAACTGCATTTTTTATTTTTTTTTATTAGAAACTAAACTTAACAAATCTGGCTATATATTACTAAACTGAAACTATACTATACTGATATAGATACTATATTTAAAAAAAATATATATATTTAGCTTTTATCTATTTTATTTCAGTTTTAGTTTTAGTAATTTCAGTACTTCAACTTAAACTTAAAATATCTCTATTTTTATTTTCATTTAAGTTTTGTAATTTTAGTATTTCAAGTTAGCCTAAATGTAAAAACATTTCTATTTAACGTTAATTTATTTTTATTTTTATAACTTTAGAACTTCAACCTAAATTTCAAAATATTTATATTTAGCTTAATTTATTTTTATTTCTATTTAATTTGTCATTTATAACTTTGTTAAAATTTTTACATATTTCTATTTAATTTGAATTTATTTTCATTTCTGTTTTAATTTGAGTAATTGTAGTACTTCAACATAACTTGAAAATATTTCTAATAATTAATTTGTATTTCTATTTTAGCTTAGTAATTTTAGTACTTCCAATTAAACTTTAAAATATTTCTATTTAGATTTAATTTATTTTTATTTCAATTTTTCAATAATAATTTTAGTACTTCAAATTAAAAGTATTGCTATTTAGCTTGCATTTATTTTATTACACTTTTAGTTTTAGTAATTTTAGTACTTAAGGTTATGTTATTTCAGTCAGTTGTCAAAGTGGCATTTCTAATTTTTGTTGAAGTTTTGTTTGCAAAATCAGATGCAAACCACAAACCCACACAAATCTGTCTAAAAATGATGAATCCAAATTGATTTCAAAGGTCTAAAGCTTAAAGTTGGCATGAAACGGAAGTTGCGATTGTTGTCTGGAATAACAAGAGCTCCTGGAAGCTGATGACTGGCATGTGGCTGGACGCTCCATAAGGCAAAGGTGATGTTTTATGAGCCGCCGTTCATTCGCAGTCTCTCCAGTTAAGGCCAAATAGCACTTAAACAAATGCAAATAAGTATGAATCAGTGCCAGACTGCAGGCCTTTCACCAGATCTGCTCCAGACGTCCCAATGACACCCAAATTTCCTCAACCTCGCTCACCGGCCGACCCGACCTCGCTTTAACCTCACCGCCGAAATACAGATCAATACCGTCTCCTCATATTCCGACTCAATTACACCTGAAATAAAATCAACCTGAAAGTTTACAGATCCATTAGCCAGACTAAACTCAACATTAGACCAGTCAGCAGGGTTATTACAGTAAACTAAACCAAAAAAAAAAAAAAAAAACACAATCAGCCAGGG
>NW_015552997.1:19399-29555 GCF_001515605.1 Sinocyclocheilus anshuiensis | reverse complement strand
TGGTAGCTAAATGTCACTAGATGACATCACAATGGCAAATTCACTGATCTATATAAAGATGAATATAGATCAGTGGGCAAGATGAGAACTTAGATAAGGTTTGTCCAAGAAGTTGCTATATTTGTTCCTAAACTTTTGAAAAAAGTCTCAAAATGGGCGGGGAAGTCGCTAAATCTAGCTACAAAGTAGCTAAATTGGCAACACTGTTTTCCCCTTGTCCTTTATCCCAGCGTTTACCCCTCACGTCACTAGCTCCGCCCTAGCGCCATAGCTGGTGACTGGAAGAGAAGATGAGTCGTTTTGAGGGGGAGGGGAGGTTAACGTTTTTGATTAAAGATTACGAGGGCACATGAATTAAAAAAAAAGAATGAAGTGCACGGATACATTATTTATAATAAACACTGCAGTATTCCATTAAAAAATAAGAATTTTCAATTTTGATTTCATGGTGACTTTAAACGCAGTTTGGACGTGGATGAAGGGGGAAGTGAAATGAAGCGAGAAACTGGCAGGAACCGTCGCTCTATAAATTGTCCTGATTGTCTGTAGAAATTTCCCAGTGAATGTCGGCTCATTAAAAGATTCATATTTTATGTTTATAGACAGTGCAATCTGCTGAAATGATGGTAACACTGATTGCTCACCTGTGACACACCTTGCGGCTCTGTGAGGACAGCAGATGTGTATTAGTTAAAGCAGTGTTTAGCTCTGGCCTCGTGCGCTCGATGTCCGTCCACAGCGGCGGTTGACTTTGCACAACACTTCAATAAATTGTCCTGATTGTCTGTAGAAATCTCCCAGTGAATGTCGCCTCATTAAAACATTCATATTTTATGTTTATGTACACTGCAATCTGCTGAAATGATGGTAACACTGATTGCTCACCTGTGACACACCTTGCGGCTCTATGAGGACAGCAGATGTGTATTAATTAATGCAGTGTTTAGCTCTGGCCTCGTGCGCTTGATGTCTGTCCACAGCGGCGGGTGACTTTGCACAACACTCTCTTAACTGACGCTCTGAGTGCCATTATGTCAGGTGCTGTGCTTCACTTATTAATGAAATGGGTCTCTTGGCAAACCCTGCGATTTAAACTGCCAACTGGAATCCCATTCAATCTCAGGGACTGTTGTGGAGCGAAAACAGCGGAAGCCATTTCAGACAAAACGGCGTATCTCTTTTGGTTGGTCATGGATAGTTGCATTGGGGGAACTGTAGTCTTTCAGCAAACTTTTCACAGAAGCTGTTTGAATAAATTTCATGGAATGCATGTGCCATTTTACATATATACAAACTATTATATTATATTATATTATATACAATAAAGTGTTATATTATTATTAGTTATAATTATATTTTTTACATATTTTCTAAAATAAACTACTAAATATGATAAATATAATTATATAAAAATAAAATAACAAAATAATTATTATAATTAATGAGAATAGAATAGAATAGCATAGAACAGAAAAAAACTACTTAATACATGACAGTAATAGATGCTGATATTAACTGTTTTCAAAATATTAGTATCAATGTGGAAAGTTGTTCATATGGACATTAAAAATAATAATAATAAAAATGTAATCTGTAATGTAAAATACGTAGAGAAAAGCTGAAGTTCATCACTGTTTTCAACTTTAGTTTATTACGTTCAAATGCATCTTTTTAAGTTGCATTTAATTAATGTTGTGATACAAAAATACTGCTCTGATTAAATTCCAGTTCTATCATCTGACTATTTTATATTATAAAGAGTTTGTAGACAAGCTAGGGCAGGGGCCACCAAACTAAGTCCTGGAGGGCCGGTGTCCTGCAGAGTTTATCTCCAACTCTAATCAAACACACCTGAACCAGCTAATCAAGGTCTTACTAGGTATACTTGAAACTTCCAGTCAGGTGTGTTGAGGCAAGTAGGAGCTAAACTCTGCAGGACACCGGCCCTCCAGGACCGAGTTTGGAGACCCCTGAGCTAGGGTTTCAAAATAGCTGAAGAATGAATCTTGAAGTGTGAACAGAGACTAACACTGCAGGGAGTCAGTGAAGGAATTACAGCAGAATCAACTCTGTAAATGTGTAACATCTGGTTTGAAACGTAAAGCTTCACGCAGTGCTGGATCTAAACGGAAAGGTAATAACCTGACTGTAAGCGCACTTATCGGTCCTCAGGAGTCATACAGTTCTCTAAATCAACACTCTCCAGGGCAAACACCCAACTAAAAGCAGATAAAATCACAGCAGAATGTATGTGAAGGGTCAATTAGAGATGCCATATCAATACAAAGTTTTACGTTTGAGACAGACACCAACAGAGAAAAACTTTACCACCCTTTACAAATTTAGTGCAAACTTGTGTTCTTATAATAGTGATAAAAGCCTCATTTCAGAATAATATTGTCATATTTCAATTATGAAGAAATATACCAAAAATTGTATTTTCTGATAAATGTTATTATTGTTCAAATTAAACCATATTTTTCATTCATATTCTAAGCCATATTATATTATATAACAATTGATTATAATATATTTATGATTTTCATTTTATATAATGTATATATATTTTTTTGATAATTACATTTATTTTAATAATATACAAAATAAAATAAATATAATTATAAAATACAATTACAAAACATTAATTGTATATTTTAATGAATTATTATAATTTATATAGTCACGGTGTGTGGAGGCAGGCAGGACGACGAGGATTCCAATAATGGAAGATGAAGATGACGAATAAATGGATATTTAATGACTAGACAACAGGGAATTCAGACAGAGTAGACATCAACATTCACAATAACCAACAAACTAGAATACAAGAGACAGGAACTGATATAGGGCAGATAACGAGGGGCAGACAGGTGAGCATAATGAGGTGATTAACTAATAATTAGTACGGGCTAAACCAACAAAAGGGGAAGAAACCACAATAAACAGTCCACAGTGGCGTTGCATATATATATATATACTAATGTAATTTAATAAAATAAACAATAATATAATATAAAAATACTTCCTACAGTTTTCAAGAAACATGACATATCGTTGCTGACAGTGGCTGTTTTCAAAATATTGTAGCCTTTTCATTTACAAAATTATTTTTCTGAGTATCATTGTAGAAAAGTTGTTCATTTGCACATTAAATAATTTCAAAGCCTTCATGATAAACACATTTACCCATCACATCCGAATAATATTTTTATTGTTTTGCAAAACTTTGCGTATAAAGTAACAAATTTATTTCAAATAAGAAATACAATAAAAGTCGATTACTATATTTTAGGCAGGGGCAACTTGTCACACCCCTTTGTACTTTTGTTGTGTTTTTATTCTTCATGTGTTCTGAGACCCATGCCTTGTCCAAATACCCACACTTGCGGTCTTTGCACTTGACCACTTGACTACTTCTATGACGTATTTCCTGTATTTGGCCCAAGTGTTCAAGTGAGCATGAAGACCACAAGTGTGCACAACTTTTCATTACCTGATGGGACACACTTATAGTGTTGTAAAAACGCAAGTGTTTACAGAGTTTTATTTTTATTTTCAATACGTTGCAATTTAAAATCAACTTCTAAATGTCTGTTCAGTAACAGATGACACAATTTAATTTCTGGTGCTTCTAATTAAGTGATAAAAAGCAGTTGCAAATGTTGTACAAAATAAATATACTAATCTTTGCAGCAATAAAACGTGTAGCACTTTGTTTTTACTACCAGATTATATGTAATATCTTATTATTATTAATATTTAACTTACATTGGAAAGGTTTCCGTGACCTCTCGCGCGATCTTGGCAAAAGTCTCACGATTTATTTCCAGAACATGATGCATTATGGGACACACTAAGCCTCGAATACCACTCCGGAGCAGTATTCGAGATAGTGTGGATTTATTGTGTGTTAAGGGCACTGCACTTTGGCGTTTTTACGACCTGGGACAGTCTTGAGCTCATACTTCTTGTCGCGCGCATGTGCTCTCAAATGGCCAAGACCGCAAATGTGGGTATTTGGACAAGGGGCCAGTTTTCTCTAATGTTTGATTGTGTCATTTAGTTCAGGTGTGTCTGGTTAATTACCCTCATTTGCTCCACTATATTAGTTGTGTTCTGTTCGTCATCTGGTCTACTACGTCCCTACGTGTGATCCTGCCTGTCCGTCCTGTGTTTGCCCTATTGTGGATTATTAAAGACTATTGGCATTCATCTTCTTTGTGCGTTTATCTCACCGTAGCGTGACACAACTAGATCAATAATGTCAAATGATTTGACAATTATTTATTATTCTTAAAAATGCTTAATGCTCATGATTAAATCATATAAGAAATAACTAATCAAATTAAATACAAATAATAAATATGAAAATAAAATAATGTGCATTAATTGTGTTTTGCTATTTTGCAGCACCTAAAAAAAAAAAATAATCTTCCACATAAGTAGGATATACATTATTAAACATCATATATATTCTGATTGCTTGTCGGGTGGCATTTTTCCTTTCAGCCAAACTGTTTGTTGCGTCAAATTACTGTTACTGCAAACTAAATCAGTATGTGCCCATGTGGGAAACGCAGACAAACGCAAGCACAAACGATGCATTTTAAACAGTGTTTACCCGTACAATTCATAGCAAAACAGAAATTAATTTCAAATCAGACTGAATAGTTTCAGTTCGACTCAACACACACACACACACACCTGTCACAGCCGGTGTGAAGTGAAGCATAAGCAGCTGCAATTACCAAGTATCGTCCCCCTCTGCCCCCCTGTCGTCAGTGGCACCCGAGTGAAGGGAAAATTGCGTGGGCGCGCCGCCATGTCACCGAGTGTCACGTGGTGAAATGACTCGTGTGGAAGCGGCCTGTTATTGGGTCTGTCAGCAATTTAGCGTCGCGTTAAGATTGACAGTACAAGTGTGTGTGTGTGTGTGTGTGTGTGTTGAGATCAACCCAGGCCTTCTGCATCTCATATTTCAATCCCAGCATAGCATTTTTAAGAACAAAACCTCCATCTTAGAAAACTATTAGCTTTATTGCTAGCAAATTAGCATAATGGAAAGCTATTAGTATTGAGGGTTTATTTGACAAAATGCAGTGTCTGTCTAAAAGATGACCGTCTTAAGTTAAGCTTCACAAAAGTTTTATTTGAGGATTTTTGTTTTCTTTCCTATAAATCATTTTTTTATATATATCAGGGTCACATATACATACATATATATATATATATATATATATGTATATATGTATATATATACATACATATATATACATATATATATATACATTTAATTTATTGTGTTGTTCAAGTGAGATCATACTAAGTCAGACTATTTGTAG
The DNA here is from genome assembly GCF_001515605.1 of Sinocyclocheilus anshuiensis. Classification (NCBI taxonomy): domain Eukaryota; kingdom Metazoa; phylum Chordata; class Actinopteri; order Cypriniformes; family Cyprinidae; genus Sinocyclocheilus; species Sinocyclocheilus anshuiensis. Next base: position 24,213 of record NW_015552997.1, on the reverse strand, counting down.
ATTTCTCATAAATTTGCACGATGAAATTGAGACGCACTGAGAAAATTAATCATTGATAATAAAAACACATTATTCTTCATCACAAAACTCCAGATATAATTCTATTTTTAACATTTCACATGAAATCATGTCACATCTGTAACCTGCGTGAAAACAAAGCGTTAGTGTTCTGGATCAGCGCGCGTCGATGTTTTCTTTGAGCTTTTGTCCCTATGTTTTGTCTAATGTATTCCAGCATATAGACGTCGCAAACACTCACAATCACATGTCGATGCTTTGAAGTCACTTGAGTGTGCATTTCATCTTTCATGTCGTCTTTTTGTTGTTTCCCTCTATTTTATTTTTTTCATGAGTTATTTCCTCTCAATCCCAGTCTTTGTTTGGAGAGTTGGTTAAATCAAGACACATTCTCTGTCTGTTTTTGATTTATTTTAATCAGATTGATTGTTTTAATGCACCTGACTTTTGACTGATGTCTGGATTGCTTGCTTGCAGGAAAGAAACAAAAGAAAGAAGCAAATATTACCATAAAATCAGCAAGTCAAATCAGTCACAGGCTTCCTGAGGTTTAAATCAGTTTATTGCAGTTTTAAAATCTTTCTCCACATTACAGCTGTATTATTCTTTCATATATCACTTAATGGACAGTGTTGAACTTCTAATGGTAAGATTAACACAACCAACTCAGGCAGAGCTGATGTTTTTATAACACAGAAGTTTGAAACTTTGTATAAACTCCATGAATAATTGTATGTTTTCTCACTGCCTGAGAAGGAATACTGCTCTTTTTCTTGTAAAAACCCTGGAAAGCAGGACTGCTGTTCTTCGCTAATTAAATACAAGCTCTGGATAAACCCCTTTCACATAATCGAAAACCCAAGTAATTACAGTCTCAGTCAGAACGGCTCCATCCTGTTTCACACTCAGATTAAAAAAAAAGCTCCTCAATTATCATTGTTTTTGGCTAGCATCTAAATATCGAAGGCACACCCTTCCCGCCCTCTTCCCTGCGGCGTCCATCTCTCCAGCTCGCGATGATTGCCAATCAGAGCAGAAATCAATTTACAGTCTCCATTGCTTAATTGATATCATTATGTTTACTGTAGAATGAATAATTGATTATTGTATCATTACTTCAAACTGTAGTCATGCATGAAGCGCGCCCGGCAGGTAGCCGCCGCTGAGAGGTTTTCTCGTTAAAAACCTGTGATTGTCGATAATTAAGGGTTATCATTATATTCCCACTTCCCCAAATGCCGGCATTACAGATCCAGCCTTCCAAGTTCGGCCTTAAGTTTCACAGCCGCTAATAGTTTCTAATATCAAATCCAAAGCAAAAACAACGTCAAACATTTATTTTAGAAGAAATTATTTCATATTTTAAGTCCAGACAACATCCATTACAAGCTTCCAGCAGAAATTCTAAATAAATTACTAGTTGACTGAACATTCATAAATAAAGGTAAATAATCATGCGATTGGCTCAAGCCCGTCTCTGTAGACTTGTGTCCATATCTATCCTGTGGTCCAGGTGAAAGCGTTTCGATGTTTCAGTTGGTGTGAAGCTTTCCATAGTGTGAGATTAGAGAGAGTTAATCCAACAGAAAAATGCATTTTTCCAAACAAAATGAAAGCTAAATTTAGCTTTACATCACTTGCTCACCAATGGATCCTCTGCAGTGAATGGGTGCCGTCAAAATGAGAGTCCAAACAGTAATCCAAGTAATCCACACCACTCCAATACATCAATTAACATCTTGTGAAGCCAAAAGTTGCATATGTTTGTAAAAACAAATCCATCGTTAAGGTGTTTTAGCTTAAAACATTTGCTTTTGGCCAAAATACGAGTCCATAATCCATAATGCTTCCTCCAGTGAAAAAGTCCATCTCCTGTTGTCCTCTCACATCAAAATCCACCAACATATTTGTTTAGATCTGTTTCTTTCTCTTGTTGCTTTTAAACGATGCTTGATCTGTGCATATTTCTCTCCTGATTCAGATGAGGCGACGTTCTCACTGGAGAAAGCTAGGGATGCTCCGATCCGCCTTTTTCACCTCCGATTCCGATACCTAGGGTTCAGTATTGGCCGATACCGATACCGATCCGATACCAGTGAAGTTTTTTTTTTTTTTTTATTTAAATAAATGTAGAATTTATAAATCTCTGTGTGAGATCTATAATCTACTAAATACAGACTACTTCATTATAAAGAAAAATAAACAATAAATATGAAAAAATATATGTATATTCATAATCTATGACAAAACATATATAATAAACTAGGTTAGTGGATAATTCGGCAGCAAAGGTTATTCTCGAGCTGACTGCTGTAACCGAATGCGACCAGGGTTTAAATGCTGAACGAATGACTGACAGCCACAGCGGAGAAAAGTTAAACCACTGACAGCAGATGGACTATTCTGACAAAGTCTTTCATATTTTCTGGACCTTGACAGTATAATTTACTTGGCAGTCAATGGGACAGTCACAAGCCTCCCGGTTTTCTTCTAAAATATCTTAAATTGTTTTTCCGAAGATGAACGAAGCTTTTACGGGTTTGGAACGACATGGGGGTAAGTGATTAATGACAAAATTTTCATTTTGGGATGGAGTAACCCTTTAAGCTACCGTATGGCTTCAGAAGTAACACTATAATACGCACAATCCCGGATATGGATCGGCCCTCTAGAGAAAGCTATATCATGGACATATTTTAACCGGAAACAACAGTTTGAAGTTAAAAATGTCTCAATGATAGATTTGCTTCTTACAAACATGCAGCTTTTCGCTTCATTAGAAGTGGTGTGGATTATTTGTGGATTATTGTGATGTTTTTATCAACTGTTTGGACTCTCATTCTGACGGCACCCATTCACTGCAGAGGATCTACTGGTGAGTAAGCAATGTAATGCTTCATTTCTCCAAATCTGTTCCCATGAAGAAACAAACTCCTCTACATCTTGGATGGCCTGATGGTGAGTAAGTTTACTGCACATTTTCATTTTTTGGGTGAACTATTCCTTTAAGACCTTAAACTCGTGTGTGATTACAGACCAATTCAGTCAATGACCTCATAATGGCATGATGAAGAAAAATAAAAGATGTTGGAGCGAATCGTCAGGAAACGCCACCTCTGATCTGACATACGCCACTGAGGGCAAACACACACATGGAGACAGATGGAGCTGCCTCGCCTCTTTCAGACTTATTATGCCGTCGGGAAATACTAAGAAAGATAAATGATTCGGTGTGGGCTGGAACACTAGTTATTCAGATTCATTCCCCCCCCCTTCGATTCTTCTCATGACTCGTATAAATCTCAGTCTCTGGAGCTAGTGCCTGCAGTCTTATTAATAGAAACGGTGCGGTCGATGCACATACAACTTTTAAAACACTTTTTTTTAAACAGTCCATGAGAATGTAAACTTCTCTATGTATTTCATCAAGCTCAATGTGCATGGGCAAAGGTATGGAGGACTAGGAAAACATCTTACAAAAAATACAAGCAGGAATCAATGGGCTGAATGCATTCAGATGTTTACCTTCTAAATTATTCTCAATAGTGATTCTCATATCTATTATTTTATTATTAATGTCCTCAGCATAAATTAAAGGCCGAAAACAACGTCCATGATGTATAAATAATTTTCAGCTAAAATAAAACATTTTTAAGGACATTATAAATTCATATTTCTTTGAATTGATTTTGGGGTGAAATATGACCAGGATAAATTAAACGCAGCAAATAAATACTTATATGATGTATACATTATTTTCAATTTAAATAATTTAATTATTTATAATAGTCTTAATTTTTAGGAAAATAATATTTAATAGAAATATTACAATTAAATATTGTTCAATATAAATAACATAAGCATTTATAAATTTCATATTGTCATAAAAGTAATATACAACATACTCGGCAAACACATGGTAAATACATAGCTTCAAGAACAATCCATTTAAAATGCATTTTAAAAGATGCATATAAAATGACTAAATTAAATAATTTATAAATATAATTTATACAATTACCTGGTATTTTACATTTTTAAACATTGCAAGGTGACATGATTTATTTACTTATTTTCCAATGAATAAAACTGAATAAAAATAAAATCGATTTTATTTTTTTAAGCAGCACCTCTTGTTGTCCACATAAAAGTTACCATTTTTAATAATTGTATCAGTGGTTTTGACAGCATGAATGGTACAGTATATGTTTGCATGAAGCACCTCACCTCAGAGTTATATGTGAATCCCAAGCTGGCATCAGGTTTCCCATTCACTTCCATGGTAACCGGAGTGACATGGCTTGTTACACCCCAAACCATCACAACACCCAGGGTCAGTCTGTCAGCCGCCGCCAGCCCATTTACAGAAACCTCGCTGGTAAGAGTACGCTATAAACATAATGACACAGCACAGCTGTTACACACACACGCCCATTTACAGTATGAGCAAAAATGCTTTTGCAAATGATTAGTGCTGACATTAAACATTCGGATACATTAATAAATATTTGTGAGGAAAATATACTTGATTATCATGAAAATAATGTCACAATGCAAAAAAAAAAAAAAAGGGGGAAAAAAAGGACATATGACCCGTTTCTTCAGATTCTCTCACTTAGATATTACTAGAACAGAATGAATAATAACGTCTAGGTTACTTGTGTAACCCTCGTTCCCTGAAGGAGGGAACGGAGACGTAACGTCAGTCGTGACTGACAAATTGGGATCTCGCCCGAGAGCCCAATCACCTTCGAGTGTTAACTAAACAAGCCAATGACAGTTGGCGTGCGTGTTTC
>NW_015552997.1:18566-18905 GCF_001515605.1 Sinocyclocheilus anshuiensis | reverse complement strand
ATTACACATATGGACTGGCCCAGGGCAGTGCTACATATGGAAGTCCCTGCGGTAGACTCAACCCGCCTGGGGTGAGATAACTACGCAGCAGATATGGCAGCGAACGACTGCCAGGGAAAGACACGGGCTTACCGTGAGGGGAGCCGTACCGTGGAAGAATACACATGTGGGATCACCCGAAGGGGGAATCACTACACACGGGCACCTAGCCCAGCACAAGGGCTGACCTTGGGCATGCATACGAGTGCTGAGCCTGGCGTCTGATGCTCCGCCACGCCTGACCGCCGAGGGTGCGGGAGGAACTCCACCAGGGTTCGCCATGGGGAACTGAACTGAGGA
>NW_015552997.1:14829-15651 GCF_001515605.1 Sinocyclocheilus anshuiensis | reverse complement strand
TCCAAGACTTTGTGACCTCCTCATGCACTTCCGGGAAGAATGGAACCGGAGGCGGCTGCCGACGCCCGGCCTCAGGAACCAGGAACCAATCATCCAGCCTCGAGCGTTCGGGAGAAGGAGGAGGCCTCCAGTGCAGCCCGAGGCGGCCCGGGTCATTTCCAGAGCCTAGCTCGCCCTCCGATGCAGCGATCGACATCCTGTCATCTGCCTGAGCTCCGCACAAGATGCTGGACCCCGCCCTGTCCGAGGACCCAGCACACTCGTCCGGGAACACCAGGTGGTGCGACATGCTCGAGGAATGAGAGGCCCGCGGAGACGTACTCGATGGGGAAACTCTCACCGTGACCCTCAGGTCTCCCTGACCATGAACCGAAGTAGCCCTCCGAAAACCGGAGGAGCTAGAGCGGGGCATGGCAAGGGGGATACCCCCCGGTTTAATGAGGAGGTATCTAGACCGCAAAGTCGCGATGGTCATGTTCCCGCACTGAAAACATGACTCATCCATGAGCGCTGCTTCAGCGTGCTGTAAGCCGAGGCACGAGACACAGCGATCATGACCATCAGATGAAGCCAGGAAACGACCACATCCAGAAACGCACGAGCGGGAAGCCATCTTTAAAAAGACGCCCGTCGCTCGTGGAGCTCTTTTAGATATTTGCTCTTTTAGGAAAAAAGGAAACACTCTTTTAGAGAGAGCGCTGAAGCGCCCAGGGGAGGTCGCGGCGAGACCGCAGAATGGCAGCTGCAGCACGCCGAAGATGAGCAGCACTGAATGGCAACCCCCGCTGACGCGCCGTAACACCAACGCTAGGCTGTTTCTTT
>NW_015552997.1:12601-14596 GCF_001515605.1 Sinocyclocheilus anshuiensis | reverse complement strand
GGCTTGTTTAGTTAACACTCGAAGGTGATTGGGCTCTCGGGCGAGATCCCAATTCGTCAGTCACGACTGACATAACGTCGAACGTGACTGACTGAAAGGGAACAGAAAATAGTTGTTTCAGTATTTATGTAACATCTGTGCTGAGACAACTCAATCTAGCTGAGTCTGACCTCGTTTTGCAAACAGTTCTCAACTCCATAGGGCCGTATTTTCCCCACCGCTCAAATAATCTCAGCACATACGACATCAACCCCACAGGACGTCCAGAGAGCTCTGACCTGGGCCAAGTGGCCTTGAGCTGCTACAGCATGAAACAGTTTTGGATCTGGATTTGTTTATAAATAGAGAGTGACCACAGATGTTTGGCTTCAAGTGAGATGGACAATCTTGGACTCCCTAATGGATTTAATGAACACAGTCCAAATAAATCTGAAAGAACTGCACACTTCTTCAAAACATATTAACGTACATCAAACACAGAGAAAGATGTAAAGAGGTACAAGAGGGCCATTCTGGACAATATCTGTAAGGAGAAAGAATAAACACGAAGATTAAGAGAGGAACCATTGTGATAAATGATTTTAGAATGATCTACATAAAACGAAATAACAACATGCACAAAAGAATATATAAAGATATACTTTCAGAACAGGGTTTTACTGATTGCATTGCTGATAAGACTTTAAATTAAAATATGTTACCAATAATAGTATTTACTATGAGAAAAAAAAGCAATACATCCAAAACAGGCTCATTGGAAATATGTGCGTCTTTGCTAAACTCCAAAAACATGCTATACATACAATTCACTGCAGTTTCGAAAACCAGTGGCATTAATACGTTAACAACTTTTATTCCTTTTCACACAAGTTATACTTACAGGGGCAGATTAGTGATGAATCAATACTTATTTTCACATGTTTCTTTGCACAATACTATGTAATGACCCCAGAATGCTTTTACCATAGTGCATGATGAGTGCAATGCTGTACCGGGTGTGCTACAGAGCAAGTTTACTACATCAGCAAATCCATACATATGGAGCTGGTTAAGTGTCAAAATGTCAAAATGTCAAAATGTGTTAAAGTAGAGAAAAGAAAATGTGTTTTTATCTATTAACATTATCGTTTAGGTTTAAAGTAGGGGTTAGTGTAGGTGCTATCTTATTTTCAAACGCAACAGAGCACCATTTCAGTTCTGAACTGCCACAATATGTGCAACCAACTTAAAACGTTGCCAAAGTCAAGTTTGTCTGTTTTGGATAATAATGAATGCAGCTTTAGCACTACTCCCTGAACATTTCATTTTTAAAGTGTCACAAAATGCCGCAAGAAGCAATGTTTTGCATTTTGCAGAATTGGTGTATTTCAACATATTTCCAATGAACCGGGTTGAATAAATCATTAATGGAATTGGAAACATCAAGCGAAGTCAAAACCATTCAATTCCCCATGATTCCCATTCCTACAGACACACAACCACACAAAACTCACCGATTCCCTCTCCATCATCCCAGAACAGGGATCCCTTTGTTTCACCTCCATCATTAAGAGCAACAATCAGACCCAGAGTATTCTGACGACTACAAGAAACAACAAAACACATTAAACATACATACAACAGATAAAAATGTAACCACTCACATTTACATAATATTAATTATTCAGCATTCAGACACTTGCTCATCTTGATAAACAACAGTGTGAACTCTTAAAGGAGGAGAAATAGGAAAATGGGCATATAAAAGAAAACTTGACCGTTTGAGAGGCAAGAAGCCTATGCAAGTATAGCAAAACAGCCCATTAAAGAGGTGTTAACACAGATGCAGCATCGCTTCACCTGTAGTGTGTGTTGTTCTCTGGTTTCTGCCAGGGCAGAATGTGGCCTGCTCTCAAATGCAGGTTAATTTTCTCTAACGGTATATCCATATTCACAAACTCTCCTCCTGTTCTTATAGCTTTACCCTGGATGATAAATCACATACAAGCAGATAAG
>NW_015552997.1:8566-10068 GCF_001515605.1 Sinocyclocheilus anshuiensis | reverse complement strand
ATAATGACTTATTTGTAATTAGTATTACAATTATTACTAATGTAGCCAGGGTGTTTCATACCGGGTCCAGAGCAGGTGTGACTAGAAGAGCGGGACCCCAGAGGAACTGTTTGTCAATGCCCCAGGTTTTTTCATCTGTGACAAACCTACAGTAAAGAACACAGCACTGAGAACATCATCCACTCGACACTGTACAGTTCATGAGGGAGAGAACAAAAAATGAGCAAGAGAGAGATGCAGAGGTTGAGATGTTGAACAAAATAGCAGATTCCGGAAGAGGAAGGTTAGACGGGTCAGAGTAGTGATATCAAAGTAGGCTTAAAAAAAAAAAATACGTTTTGATACAGTAATATAAGACCAATACAGAGACAGAGCATTTCACAATATGTGCAACCAACTTAAAACGTTGCCAAAGTCAAGTTTGTCTGTTTTGGATAATAATGAATGCAGCTTTAGCACTACTCCCTGAACATTTCATTTTTAAAGTGTCACAAAATGCCGCAAGAAGCAATGTTTTGCATTTTGCAGAATTGGTGTATTTCAACATATTTCCAATGAACCGGGTTGAATAAATCATTAATGGAATTGGAAACATCAAGCGAAGTCAAAACCATTCAATTCCCCATGATTCCCATTCCTACAGACACACAACCACACAAAACTCACCGATTCCCTCTCCATCATCCCAGAACAGGGATCCCTTTGTTTCACCTCCATCATTAAGAGTAACAATCAGACCCAGAGTATTCTGACGACTACAAGAAACAACAAAACACATTAAACATACATACAACAGATAAAAATGTAACCACTCACATTTACATAATATTAATTATTCAGCATTCAGACACTTGCTCATCTTGATAAACAACAGTGTGAACTCTTAAAGGAGGAGAAATAGGAAAATGGGCATATAAAAGAAAACTTGACCGTTTGAGGGGCAAGAAGCCTATGCAAGTATAGCAAAACAGCCCATTAAAGAGGTGTTAACACAGATGCAGCATCGCTTCACCTGTAGTGTGTGTTGTTCTCTGGTTTCTGCCAGGGCAGAATGTGGCCTGCTCTCAAATGCAGGTTAATTTTCTCTAACGGTATATCCATATTCACAAACTCTCCTCCTGTTCTTATAGCTTTACCCTGGATGATAAATCACATACAAGCAGATAAGAGGCCCCAATATACAGAGGACAATGTACCGCAGGCTGAATTTGTTTCAGAAGCTAGCTTCATTATAACTGGTTGATAAATTGACATGCTAATAAAGATTTGAATGCTTACTAATAAAATGCTTACTTGCATGTTCGTAAAATGCTTACTGTGTGGTAATCATACCAGAAGCCATATGACAGGTATCCCTTGGCCACATTAACGCCCTTCACAAAACAAAATTAATGAGCAAAAAATTCATAAATAACAAGCCAAACAATAATAAGAACTGCAAGTCTCTCTTAACTGACTGAATATATACACACACTAAATAATAATAATAATAATAATAATAA
>NW_015552997.1:1282-4581 GCF_001515605.1 Sinocyclocheilus anshuiensis | reverse complement strand
ATAATGACTTATTTGTAATTAGTATTACAATTATTACTAATGTAGCCAGGGTGTTTCATACCGGGTCCAGAGCAGGTGTGACTAGAAGAGCGGGACCCCAGAGGAACTGTTTGTCAATGCCCCAGGTTTTTTCATCTGTGACAAACCTACAGTAAAGAACACAGCACTGAGAACATCATCCACTCGACACTGTACAGTTCATGAGGGAGAGAACAAAAAATGAGCAAGAGAGAGATGCAGAGGTTGAGATGTTGAACAAAATAGCAGATTCCGGAAGAGGAAGGTTAGACGGGTCAGAGTAGTGATATCAAAGTAGGCTTAAAAAAAAAAAATACGTTTTGATACAGTAATATAAGACCAATACAGATTTGGTCCAATTGGTCCAAGTTCTGATTAGTCATTCCCATGATGCTTTGGGGGAAATGTAATTGAAACGACTGAAAATAGTGGTCCAAGTTCTGATTAGTCATTCCCATGATGCTTTGGGGGAAATTTAATTGAAACGAGAGGATGGACTGAAAATAGTGTCAGAAAGAAAAGATGGTGTAATGAAGATATATTTGGAAGGAGCAGGACATGAATGAAGGTCTTAAAGAGATATTTCACACATAAAGGAAACTTCTGTCATCATTTACTCACAGGCCTCGTTACATTTGCAGAACTTCCTTAACATTCTGGCAAAGTTCTCTCAAAGTTACAAACAAATTCTTTAAATAACATCAACAGAATGTTTGTTCAAACTTATATAGTATTTAATAATGTTCTCTAGACGTTACCACAAAACATTATATGACTCAAAGATGAAAAAGGGTTTTGAAGCATCAAAACAATAAAATGATAATGCAGCTTTCATTTTTTTCATACATTAGAATGTGCCCCGTTTAATTAATTTATTTTATGGTTTTACCCATTTGTCAGCAGCAAGTTTTTAATCATTTAAAATATAATACATTTAATATTTTCACTAATTATTTTATGTATTTTAACATGTACAGGTCAGAATAATTATGTTGTTTAATTTGTATATACATAGTTTTGTTATGCTGAATGCATTTGAATATTATTTCATCCATATTTTGACATTTTCTATTCACAAAAGTGTTTTGAAACATTGAAGTAGACACTTTACATGATTTAATATGCTGTCTGCATATATAATAATCCCTTTTGTAAATGTATTTGATGCAGTCACCAAAATGGGACATCTCATCTTTGTCCCATACACATTTTTCATGTTTTAGCAGAATGTTTGAGAGTTTTTAAATTATACTGCTTGTTTCAGAATGTTCAGTGAACATTCAAAAGTAACATTCGCACAATGTTTGCAAAATGCTAAAATGGAATGTTCCCTTAACGTCTGCATAACCAAGAAGACACATTTCTAAAATGTACAAAGTCACATACAGTTTTTTAATTGTTTTAAAAACGTTTTTTTTTCTTTCTTGTGGTTTTGAAATTGTATGAGGGTGAGCAAATTATTTTAATTTGTGGGTCAACTAAATGGTGGACACTTACTCGTGCAGCATGGGTCTGGCCACAGTGTTTCCGTGAGCGTGGGCTTTGTACATCAGTGTGTACAAATACGGCAGGAGGGTGTAGCGAATGTTCAGCACATCACGAGACACCACAGCAAACTCCGGTCCCCAGGCCACAGGACCCTGCCTCTGTCAAACATCACAAAACTCATCACACTACAGTCATTCAACACTGCTGAAGAAAACCTGAATGGATTCTCATGCAAAGCTCACTTCTCCTTCCTTGCAATGTACATGCTAGGATAGTTTTATTATTTATTGTGATATCTTTTTAAAAATGTTTTCCTTACCAGTTTTGTCTTGAGCCTGCTCAATAATTGTATGGAACTATTTTATATACAGTTGCTTTTCAACAATATTTATTATGTAAATTTAAAGTGATCAGATTAAATAAATTAGAATTTATTTGAAAAATATCTGTTAATAATAATAAAAAAAATGTATCATATATTTATATATATATATATATATATTTTTTTTTTTTTTTTTTTTCACAAAAGTTTTGTTTTATTTTTTTTTTTTTTTTTTTTTTTTTTTCTAGAGTATATAGTTTTAGAAATGTAACAGGTACAGTTAATATCAATATTTCATTAACTGTATTTTGTATTATCTCAGCAACTGATTTATTTATGATCTAGCTGCAAACAGATAGATCTGGACAAACGATGTGCTGCATTATGCATTGTGACACCATGGGAATAAATACTTTAGCCCTGAACTGTATTTCATATTTGCACAATCCAAATCTGAACAGCTGTGTACCGCTGAATCCAGACATAACTGATTTCATCCATATTTTGACATTTTCTATTCACAAAAGTGTTTTGAAACATTGAAGTAGACACTTTACATGATTTAATATGCTGTCTGCATATATAATAATCCCTTTTGTAAATGTATTTGATGCAGTCACCAAAATGGGACATCTCATCTTTGTCCCATACACATTTTTCATGTTTTAGCAGAATGTTTGAGAGTTTTTAAATTATACTGCTTGTTTCAGAATGTTCAGTGAACATTCAAAAGTAACATTCGCACAATGTTTGCAAAATGCTAAAATGGAATGTTCCCTTAACGTCTGCATAACCAAGAAGACACATTTCTAAAATGTACAAAGTCACATACAGTTTTTTAATTGTTTTAAAAACGTTTTTTTTTCTTTCTTGTGGTTTTGAAATTGTATGAGGGTGAGCAAATTATTTTAATTTGTGGGTCAACTAAATGGTGGACACTTACTCGTGCAGCATGGGTCTGGCCACAGTGTTTCCGTGAGCGTGGGCTTTGTACATCAGTGTGTACAAATACGGCAGGAGGGTGTAGCGAATGTTCAGCACATCACGAGACACCACAGCAAACTCCGGTCCCCAGGCCACAGGACCCTGCCTCTGTCAAACATCACAAAACTCATCACACTACAGTCATTCAACACTGCTGAAGAAAACCTGAATGGATTCTCATGCAAAGCTCACTTCTCCTTCCTTGCAATGTACATGCTAGGATAGTTTTATTATTTATTGTGATATCTTTTTAAAAATGTTTTCCTTACCAGTTTTGTCTTGAGCCTGCTCAATAATTGTATGGAACTATTTTATATACAGTTGCTTTTCAACAATATTTATTATGTAAATTTAAAGTGATCAGATTAAATAAATTAGAATTTATTTGAAAAATATCTGTTAATAATAATAAAAAAAATGTATCATATATTTATATATATATATATATATATTTTTTTTTTTTTTTTTTTTCACAAAAGTTTTGTTT
>NW_015552997.1:0-1272 GCF_001515605.1 Sinocyclocheilus anshuiensis | reverse complement strand
TATTTTTTTTTTTTTTTTTTTTTTTTTTTCTAGAGTATATAGTTTTAGAAATGTAACAGGTACAGTTAATATCAATATTTCATTAACTGTATTTTGTATTATCTCAGCAACTGATTTATTTATGATCTAGCTGCAAACAGATAGATCTGGACAAACGATGTGCTGCATTATGCATTGTGACACCATGGGAATAAATACTTTAGCCCTGAACTGTATTTCATATTTGCACAATCCAAATCTGAACAGCTGTGTACCGCTGAATCCAGACATAACTGTACACCCCGTTCATCATCTGTGCCCGTGTGTGTGTGTGTGTGTGTATACAGACTGAATGTTAATCGTCTGTCAGACAGAGAGAGGCTGTGGCCTGTGTGCGGGTCTGAGTGCTGTTAAGAGCAGTGGGTGTGAGTTAATGTGCTCAGAGATATAAAGGTGAACTATATCTGATAATTATTTCTCAAGTGCCACACATTCACAGGTCTGATCGCTAATGCATGCATGCTAACACTTAAACATGCACTAAACACTTTATGAAGTGAGAACTCCTCTCAGTTTCTGTATGTTATACTAAGGCCCAAAAAAGCTCATCTAAATGTCCTTAAAACAAGCTGCATAAGATATTAAAGCTAATTTTCAGAGAATGTTTCTTGAATAAAGCTATATTTTGTCTTGTTATTGAATTGTTTTTCACCTGCTTATGGTTAAAAGAAGTGAAAAAATATATGCCATTGCCTCAAAATAAAATAATTTTACAGTATATTAAACATAAATTCTCTGAAAATTAGCCTTAAGATCTTATGCAGTTTTGCTTCTTCTAAACTTATCTTGCTCAAAGGATATTTGAATGCGCTTAAAACTGGAAAACACAAAGATACTCTTTAAGAAAAAGATTTTTGCATATAAACATGATTTCATCAAGTCCATTAAAAGTTTTTAGGGTTCAAAGGGGGAAAAAACCTGACTATATATAGTAAGTATTTTTGTAGGAAATAACATTAACATTAACAAGTACTGAATTATTCTTATTTTTTATTTAACACAAATTTGACAAAAAACCTTAAACTTATTTTACTGAAATACTTATAGAACATTTCTTATTTTCATTTACTTGATGTACTAAAACAACTAAAACTAAATTAATTAAAACTTAAATAAAAAAATAATAAAACCTATATAGATATATTTAAAAACAATGCTAATATATATACACACACACACACACACACGCATACCCGTTTGTCGGGCTAGAAGGACAATTTTTGAAATTTTTCG
>NW_015552996.1:0-1513 GCF_001515605.1 Sinocyclocheilus anshuiensis | reverse complement strand
TATGTCGAGTCGAGTCGCAAGTCATCAAATTTGGGACTCGAGTCCTAGTCAAGTCTCGAGTCAAGTGACTCGAGTCCACACCCCTGATTATTACCACTTCGACATGACACTTTTCTGGGGGTTCTTCCTGATGGGGCTGTAGGGTATGTGAAAAATGTCAGTCAGTCAATGTGCTCAGACAAACACAGACGTACCATTGGAAGTGTTTGCCTTTGCAGCTTTTGCTCCATAAACGCATAAGATGGTCAAATTCAAATCCCATGACAGGCCTTCCTTTGGTCTTCCCTTTCAGCTGAAATGAAGAGAAACATATACATGTTGAGACTGTGTGTTAAAAATGAACTGTGACCAAAATATTTGATTAACACATAATATAAGGATGCGTTCATTAAAGCAAATCAGTTATAACTAAATGTCTTCAACATTACCTGTGAAGGGTTGAACCTTTGAAGGACTTGTTCAGCCTCCTTGGCAGATTCTTCAAGATCAGCATTGCAGCCTCCTTGACAGCTTCTTCAAGATCAGCATTGGGAGCGTCGAGTTGAAGTTCCCTGTTAATTCTAGCAGAGAGAGAGAGAGAGAGAGAGATGGCATATTTAAGAGCTGCTGGATTACATGTTGTTGTGGACTGTGTGATCTGACGTAACTGCAAGACAGAAAAAAGGCATGGCAAGCATTGTGGTTACTGTGCTTTACAAATAGTATACAGTAAAAACAGTTACTGTGGTAAAACCATGGTAAATGCTGTGGTTATTGTGCTTTAGTAACTACAAATACCACAGTAAAACTACGTACATGTTGTTGTGGACTGTGTGATCTGACGTAACTGCAAGACAGAAAAAAGGCATGGCAAGCATTGTGGTTACTGTGCTTTACAAATAGTATACAGTAAAAACAGTTACTGTGGTAAAACCATGGTAAGTGTTGTGGTTATTATGCTTTAGTAACTACAGATACCACAGTAAAACTACGATTACTGTGGTAACGTTAAGCCCATAGTAAATGTTGTGGTTATTGTGCTTTAGTAACTACAGATACCACAGTAAAACTACGATTACTGTGGTAACGTTAAGCCCATAGTAAATGTTGTGGTTATTGTGCTTTAGTAACTACAGATACCACAGTAAAACTACGATTACTGTGGTAACGTTAAGCCCATAGTAAATGTTGTGGTTATTATGCTTTAGTAACTACAGATACCACAGTAAAACTACGATTACTGTGGTAACGTTAAGCCCATAGTAAGTGTTGTGGTTATTATGCTTTAGTAACTACAGATACCACAGTAAAACTACGATTACTGAGGTAAGCCCATAGTAAATGTTGTGGTTATTATGCTTTAGTAACTACAAATACCACAGTAAAACTACGATTACTGAGGTAAGCCCATAGTAAATGTTGTTGTTATTGTGCATTAGTAACTACAGATACCACAGTAAAACTACGATTACTGAGTTAATGTTAAGCCCATAGTAAATGTTGTGGATATTATGTTTTAGTAACTACAAATACC
>NW_015552995.1:0-832 GCF_001515605.1 Sinocyclocheilus anshuiensis | reverse complement strand
GAATACTGAGCGGAGAATGACTGACAGCTGCAGCAGAAGGAAGATACGTTTCTGTAAACCTCAATTCTGTCCCTCACATTAAAATATGGAATGGCTTCAGATGATATAGCAGGGCTCCAGACTGCGACCATTTTTTCTGCCTGTGCGACTAAATTTTGTGTGCGTTGGTCACCGCTTTGGTCAACTCATAAGCGCTGCAATTTCTGTTGCATATGAGAAACATCAAACGAAACTAAAAGCATTACGAAACAGCGCTTAGAGAGTATACTCGCCGCATCAGCACGAGCGCGAAGATTACGCGCATATTGAGGAAACGATGGATGGTTTTCAAGCCAAAGTCAAGTAAAAGACCGCTTCTTAAACCAGAGAAGGTGAACATGCTGGTATTCTTGTGTGGGGAAAAAAACATGCAAGCACTGTCACCGTTAGCTTTACTTTTCTTTTTGTTTTCATTTTTGAAAAAAGTATCTTTGCTGTTTACCTCACATTACGCTATGGAGGCTCTCTTTTATTTATTTATTTGATTCCTCAGTGTTTGCTAAACGTTCTGTAATTTATTAGTCGGTATATAATACAGCATGTGGTGTGCGCCATGCCTCATCTTATTAGTTTTTGTTAAACGTTTTGTAAGCTAGTTTGTCATTGTATCTTACTGATTTATTGTTGTTGTGCTTCTTAATTAAGAATAACAATGAGGCCATCTTTTGTTTTAGTCTTTAAAAAATGAAAGGTGTGTAGATGTATTTAAGCAAAACAGTGACAACAAGATCGCGACTTCGAAAGTGATAGCATCCGCACACCGCTTAACACAGCAAAAGAGAAAGAAACTCCC
>NW_015552994.1:458-775 GCF_001515605.1 Sinocyclocheilus anshuiensis | reverse complement strand
GACATCACTGGAAAGTTTGTAGTTCGGTCGGATATGTAAAAAAGATGCAAGTAAAACAATGCACAAGTTACTTAATGGTAGAGAGGGAGGAGAGAGAGAGCGAGAGCGAGAGCGAGAGCGAGAGAGAGCAATTCTGTTGTGTGATCTTTATTGATGTTCGCTCACTTAGCACGCATCATTTGGATTAAAACTAAATCGTAAAAATACAACCATTCATAGGGGCATTCACTATAAACATCACTTATTTTCAATCTTAGGCATACACGACTTTCAGGCGAAAGTGAATCTAGCCTGTGTGAAATGCGCTAGGCTGTACT
>NW_015552994.1:0-148 GCF_001515605.1 Sinocyclocheilus anshuiensis | reverse complement strand
GCTCTAATGCTATAAATTAAAGATGTAGGCTACCATAGAGAGAGAAAAAAAATGGACAGTGAAAGTAACAAAAACTTGTTAAATACATTTTCATGGACATAATTGTGAAAATAACAGAAGAATATACAGTCAAACCAAAAATTATTCA
>NW_015552993.1:219-847 GCF_001515605.1 Sinocyclocheilus anshuiensis | reverse complement strand
CCCGTGTCTTCACGTAAGTTGCGGAGGTACCCCTTGTTCCCCTGACGGAACAGGGCATTCGCATTCTCAACTACCTCGACGAATGGCTCGTACTCGCTCAGTCTCAGGATTAATTGTGCGAACACAGGGATTTGGTGCTCTCACACCTCAGCCTGCTGGGCCTTCAGGTCAACTGGGAAAAGAGCAAACTCTCCCCGACGCAGAGGATCTCTTTTCTCAGTATGGAGTTGGACTCGGTCAAACAGACAGCACGCCTCACGCAGGGACGTGCTCAGTCGGTGTTGAACTGCTTGAATACATTCAAGGGCACAATGGCGGTCCCACTGAAACAGTTTCAGAGGCTCCTGGGGCATATGGCGGCTACGGCGGCAGTCACGCCGCTGGGGCTGCTCCAGATGAGACCGCTGCAGCACTGGCTCCATGGCCGAGTCCCGAGGTGGGCGTGGCAACGCGGCACTCACCGGGTCCAAGTGACACCGGCCTGCCGCCAAACCTTCACCCCGTGGTCAGACTTTGCGTTTCTCCGGGCAGGAGTGCCCCTAGAACAGGTCTTCAGGCATACTGTGGTTTACGCGGATGCCTCAACCACCGGCTGGGGGGCCACGTACAACGGGCTTGCAGTGTCAGG
>NW_015552993.1:0-134 GCF_001515605.1 Sinocyclocheilus anshuiensis | reverse complement strand
CTTGCCCTGAGCCGTCTCAAAGGGCGCTTACGAGGCAAGCATGTACTAGTCCGCACGGACAACACAGCAACCGTTGCGTATATCAACCAACAAGGTGGTCTGCGCTCCCGTCGCATGTTGCAACTCGCCCGCCA
>NW_015552992.1:579-1539 GCF_001515605.1 Sinocyclocheilus anshuiensis | reverse complement strand
GGTTAATTAATAATTATATGGTTTCATTCAATAACACTGTTAAAACAAAATAACACTGTTAAAACAAAATAAACAATGTATGTACATTACATGTTATTACAAATGCCTGCAAAGGGAGCCAAAGGTCATGTAATTGCTGCTGCTACACTTACAGGACAATCAAATCCTTGTTTAATAGGCTATTAACCAAACATTTAATTTAAATATCCACTTAATCTTTAATCTTTTGCCACCTTTTTGCTATATATAGATGACACAGCCTCTATAATTTCTTCAACAAGAAACATGTGGACATCACAACCCTTACAAAACCATAGTTTTATCGTAGTAAAACTGCTTGATTTTCTTTTAAAATTAACCATGGTTTTATTGTAGTAAAACTGCTTAATTTTCTTTTGCATGATTTCTGAATGCTTGAGACTATAAAATCAATCAGACAATTGTATTATTAAAATCATAGCCATAGGTAACTGTCTAGATTTGTAAATAATACAATTTATTTATTTATTTACTTTTATATTTTATTAAAGTTCTATTTTGACCCCTATAGTAGGTGTTTTTTGTTTGTTTTTTTTACTTCCATATAATATTTGAGGGAGGGGGGCACAACAATACAATCCTGCTTAGGGCACCCATTTGACCAGAAAGCCCTGATTGTGTAGGTCAGGTTTTAAAGGGGTCATATGACGATGCTAAAAAGAACATTATGTTGTGTTTTTGGTGTAATGCAATGAGTTTATGCGGTTTAAGGTTTAAAAAACAAATAATTTTCCACATAATGTACATTACTGTTGCTCCTCTATGCCCTGCCTTTTTGAAACGCATCGGTTTTTACAAAGCTCCATCGGTCTGAAAAGCGAGGTGTGCTCTGATTGGCCAGCTATCTAGTGCATTGTGATTGGCCGAATTCCTCAAGCATGTGACAGAAATGTTACGCCCCTCACCATACTGTTGATGCCG
>NW_015552992.1:0-141 GCF_001515605.1 Sinocyclocheilus anshuiensis | reverse complement strand
CACACAGCGTCACACACGACGGGCTTGAGTGAGCGGAGGCCGGCGGCCTTGAGAACGGCGCGGCCGGCGGATTCGACGAAGGAACGGCCAGCGGGTGTGCGGCAACCACATGTGATGACCCCGGGCTGGACTCCGCTTCGT
>NW_015552991.1:0-1424 GCF_001515605.1 Sinocyclocheilus anshuiensis | reverse complement strand
TATACTGTATGTTAGTTCAGTTCAAACATAATGAACATAGAAACAGAACATCTTACAGTTTTTCTCGACTGCTAACACACAATTCATGAAACTATTTACCATTTTCTCACAACTATAAACACAATCTCAAAACTACACACCAACTTGTGCAAACTTCAAACTTCCAGCTCAAAATCAAATAGTTTAGTCAAAAACATGTTCTCTTTAGTCAGACTCAAACTTTAGCCTCAGATGACACACAAACCTGTCAAATACACAGAATATTTTCCTGAACTCAAAACACTAGTCGATGCTAGTTGATGTCTGTTACAGTATACGACATAAATAGAGGGATGCAGATACCGTCAAATTCAGCTTTAAACTGTAAGAAAAGTTGACTTTCGTTACACTACTGTGAAGAGATCTTACAGTAGATGAAAAGCACTAGAAGAGAAAAGTAAAAAAACTAAATAACAGAATATACAGTAAACACACATTGGAATATACTGTCAGTTACTGTAAACAAATAAATACATAAAGTCATTCATTCAGCATCCTCTGCCAATTTGCATTACAGTATTTGTAGTATCCTTCTTTGTTATAGCAGTGTCTTAGTCTTCTGACAAAAGACTTCTCTGCCTCCCCTAGACAGTCGTCTCTCAGTTCTGCACAAATACAGTACATGTAAGGACTACTTGGCGACAAATAACAGGGTTTCTGCAGGATTTTTAAGTTCAAATTTTAGACTTTTTAAGACCTTTTTTAAGACCTGCACAAATACAATTTATACCATATGAGCGGGGTAGGGCAATGTCTATAGTATCATATTAAACTGTAATTTCTGTAAAAAGCATAATTTACAGTTCAGATAAGTTTTCATAAAAACAACGTTTTCTAAAATGATAAACTTTACATTTCAGCCTTTAAACCATTGTTAAGAAAATGGATGAGTCAAAAGTATTAATTATTATATTAATTTAAACAATTATTATCAATAAATTTAATTTCAATTAAATAACAAATTAGGGCTGTGCGATATTGACAAAAAATTTTTATCTCGATAATATTCTGGGATTTTATCGGTAATGATAATTTGACGATATTTTGCTGAGTGTGTTATTGTGCTGATATCTTAAGGACTATTGTGAACAGCTGACTCCTGAATTTTTTGATATTCTTCATATTCTGTGTGGTCAGTTCACAGTTCCAACAGGTTTTATGGGTATTTTTACCTTTAAGCCATTTTTTCTAAAAGTGTGCACCATCTTTTGAGTCTTTTTTTTATTTTTATTTTTTTTTGCATTTGGGCAGATATCCTGGGTGGGGCTAGATATTTATACTGTAGATATTGCTATATTAACTATAGGCTGTTATATGTACACTGGGAAAACAAACAAAAGAAAGCTTTCATGGGCAGCCTAGAATATCATGCACTTTCACAACAA
>NW_015552990.1:0-1801 GCF_001515605.1 Sinocyclocheilus anshuiensis | reverse complement strand
CGCTGATTTTCAATCTCTCTTATCATTTCTTCTATTTTTGATGATATTCAATCATCAAAAATAGAAGAAATGATAAGAGAGATTGAAAATCAGCGATCACAGTATGAAAAAAAGCAAAAGGAAAGAAGAGAAGAAGATTGAAAGAGAGAAGAGAAACACAGACACGATCAAGAAAAGATGAAAAACGAACAAAAACAAATTATAGCAGGATTACAGGTGAATCAAGAAGAAGAAAATAAAAAGAGCTTTTGGGAGCAAAGGAGGAATAAAGAAGAAGAAGAAGAAGAAGGATAGAGTAATAGAGAAGAAAAATAAAAGAGTCTGAAAAGAGATTCAGGAGGAAATTAAACGACAGCAGAGAGAATGGGAGGATGAAAAGAAATGAAAGATGAGAGGAAGAAGAACGAAAGAGAACCACGAGGAACAACTGAGAGAAAAACGAACTGGAGAAAATGAGAGAAAAATTTGAAAGAGAGAGAGAAGAAGAATGACAGAAGATCAAAAGAGAGAGAATATGAAGAAAAGAAAACTGAAATGAAAATACATTATGAACAACTGGAATGAGAGAGAAAAGACGAGTGGGAGAGAATGAAATGAGAAGATGAGAAGAGAAAGGAAGAAACGAAATGAAACAGAAACATGAAGAGGACATAAATTAGATGAAGGAGATACCTGAAAGATGAAGCCAGAAAACAAGCAGATAAATTTAATGAGTCAACAGAAAGAAAAATGCAGCATGTTCTGGAGCTCACAGAGAGGATGAAAGAGCATCAAAAACAAGAGGAATTACTGGAAAAACTCTGCAAACACCTGAGAGAAAAGAAAGGAAAGGAAACAAAATAGCTACAAGAACTTGGAAAAAAAGAAATGAAAGAAAATTCTAAAGAAATCAGGCTGTGTCATTCTGTGATTGATTTCAAAGCATAAAATCAAGATATTTTCTATAGTTATTTACCATAAACTTTTATTTTACTTAGATTCTATTTGTTTGAAATTTTCTTGCTGGAAAAAAAGGGGCATGTTAAAAAAAAAAAAAAAAAAAAAAAAAAAGGCATACAGCATGATATTCACTCTAAATTAATCAACAATATTGTAATTTTATTATTCTGATACTGCTTTTGGCATTTTCATATTGCATGAATACTTTTACAACATTTAATAAAAGCACCAAATATTGCAAAATCATTTTTCTGGACTTTTTTTTCTAATTGTGTCACTTTAATGAACTCAACTCTATTTTAACATCCTTTATTTATTTGTTTGTTTATTTATTCATAAAGTTGTTATGAAGTTGTTATCATAATCAATTAGCGGGGAAGTTTTAGTTGCAGTTTCATCATTTCAACTCCACTAATTGCTGTGAGGAAAAATTTGATCAATTGTTTGACCATAAAATAATTACTGAGCATTTGGCTTAAAATTAATAATGATTTACCTTTTCAAAACACTAATATTATTTATAAAAGTTTTATGGCTTCATTAGTGGCCAACAGAAATGTTTTATCTTGTGTGTGCAGCCGAAGAAATAAAATCATACAGGTTTTGATAGAAAAGCCTTTACAGGAGCTCATTGTAAGAAACCATGCATAAAGTCATACACTCAAAAAAAAAAAAGCTGGTTCTTTAAAGGTTCTTTACATGTAGAAACAGTTCTATTTAGAACCGTATCATCTTGAAGAACCTTTCATATGCTATGATGGGCCTTTGCATTAGAGTTTAGATTTCTTTTTTCCCGTCTTTTTGTTTTTCACATCCTTAACTGTCAAAGCCACATCATTACTGGTTTTCTGGAGCTCAAGAC
>NW_015552989.1:1386-1577 GCF_001515605.1 Sinocyclocheilus anshuiensis | reverse complement strand
TGATGATGTAAGTGACGTTGTTGCATTTTAATGTTTTGTCTAGCCCTCAAGATGCGTGTTATGCATGTTATGCATTCAAAATATTAGAGAAATATAGAAGCTCAATGTGGAGAAGACCTTGATTAGGTGAAAACCGAAACTAGGGCTGCACGATAAATCGCATGCGATATTTAACGCGCATCTTATCGGAA
>NW_015552989.1:0-1052 GCF_001515605.1 Sinocyclocheilus anshuiensis | reverse complement strand
TTAAAACCTATTTAATCTGCATATAAAACATTAGAAATTAGATATTTGTTTAATTTTGATTGTGTTTGACTGTTAAAACAAAAAAAATATTTGTTGTTTGTCTCAATAAATTGGGTTAATTTAAAAATACAGTGGTTAAATACAAAAATTAAAAAATCTATTGCTCTGTTTTAAAAAAGGTTATAAAAAATGTCAATAATTATAGATACCGAACGATATGAAACATTATATCGTTGATTATTTTTTTTAGCTATATCGCCCAGCCCTAGCAATAACACAAGGCGCTCTCTGTTACTGTGTTTGTATATGTATGAAATTGCTTTGGATACGTGCAGAAGGTGTCCCTTTCTCGCTCACTCTCTTACCAGGGCCTGAAATGACCAGGGGCCAAAGATACCACCCTCTCCGGTAAGGGGTTCGAAGAATGGCACCAGGACCAAGAGAAACGCTGAAGACATGGGTGCTTGATAATACAGTAACTGCATAGAGTTCACCTGAAGCTCATGCTGTTTGGCACCGACCCACTATAATAGGAGAAATAAATGATTAAATCACCATTCGGATGCAGTGTGAATATCTGAATAATTGATGAGGGAAATAATTTATGGTAAGAAATTTCAACTCAGGATTTATGAAAGGAGACTTAAGTTTTTTCAAGTAAAAAAATACTGATGTACTAATATTAAAATTCTGACCAACACAGATAAGTTGATAATTATTTTCATCTAAGGTAGATAAACAACAAAATCCACTCACTCTCTCTATAGGACTAGGCCTAAATAATTAAAATAAGCTTGAAAAATAAATAAATAAATAAATGCATTTATTTAAGAAAAACATATTGTGAAATATTATTACCATGTAAAATAACTTGTTTTCTATTTTTAAAAAATATAAATATAAACTTAAAAATTTAATTTATTCCTATGATGGCAAAGCTGAATTTTCTGCATCATTACTCCAGTCTTCAGTCACATGATCTTTCATAAATCATTTAAATACACTGTTTTAGTGCTCAAGAAACATTTCTTATTATTATCAGTGTTGAAAAC
>NW_015552988.1:0-1403 GCF_001515605.1 Sinocyclocheilus anshuiensis | reverse complement strand
TCCAGAACACACGGGTGTTTATGCACTGCGCTATGCTAATTTAGAAAGGGGAAAACGGCGGTCTGTGATTGCATATCTCCATGGACCAACCCACAGAATAATTTCATTGGCCACATTACTTTCTTTGATCCGCAGTACAGCCAATCAGTTTCTTTAAAATGTAAATCCCGCCCATCGTCTTACGTATGTCAACTACCATCCCCCATTCGATTCGGTGTCTTTGTTTAATTGTCCAGCATTTTCCTGGATGTATTAATATGTGAAATATTGCGAACAGTTTCGTGGTTCGTTGTAATTGCATTCAAAAACGTGCATAAGACGCACACAAGAATGTAACTGTACAATAAGCACGGACGCTGCAGATTCCGCTACTGTAGCAATTTAACGGGAGGGTTATTGGGACTAACAGTACCCGATCCACAATACAACATACCAAATACTTTGCAAATACCATTTTTTAACACCACTTACTAACTTAAAAACATACAACACAATGTCGTCACAAAGTCCGCTTTCAAATACGTGTTTTCAATAAATGCAATTAGAATAATATTGTAGAGTTGTTTCCATTTAAATGAAATCGGACAAAACTTCTCGGCACTGCATAACTTGTATTATATGTATTAACACAGACGGTTTATAAATGCGCTGTTGGAGCGCTGTAGTGAGCGAAGCATGCTAAATACTCATGTGGGCCGCGCGAGCTTTTGCTTGGGCTGACAGAATTACACCAAAATCTACTATAATTCTTTCTTTAGGCATGTAACGCGCCAGCCCACATTTCTCCGATGGCATTTCAGATAACCAGTCCTCCACTGCATTTCTAAATTATCAATTAATAAAAAATAAAAAAAACACCTTCATTCAAAATGATTTAAAGCGGTAGTTTCACAAATTAGAAACTTATTATATTATGTAGTAAATTATATTCAGAAACGTGTTCTTTGTGTGAAATCGTGTGTGTCTTTTAAAAGAGCCGCTGGGGTTGTGTTTTCTCCAGGAACCGCTTAGCCTCCGAATCCGTACAGAGTGCGTCCCTGTCGCTTCAGAGCATACACCACATCCATGGCGCTGACGGTCTTTCTTTTAGCGCTCAGTGTAGGGCACAGCATCTCGAATCACGCTCTCCAGAAACACCTTCAGCACGCCGCGCGTCTCCTCATAGATCAGACCAGAGATACGCTTGAGCGAGACGACGAATAGCGGGTTTAGTGATGCCCTGGTAGGGATGGGCATATCGATCCAAAGTCTCGATATATCGGTACTGACGTGAGTATCGAAAGTATCGATACTCAAACAAAAATATCGATACTAAGATGTGTTTTATTTACCAGTGATTTTGTTAATTCAACAACAACAAAAATAATGCATACAATATGCATTGAATTGGACGAATAACCTTT
>NW_015552987.1:0-1488 GCF_001515605.1 Sinocyclocheilus anshuiensis | reverse complement strand
ACTCTTTGTTTGGCTTAGTTTTAATGACACAATATTTGGACTGATCCTCGTGTGGCAATAATCAAATTTTGCGTGTTTTGATGATGCAGTGTTGACAAAGATTAGGAATCTACAGTGCCTAGTTTACACAATTTTGTGTTTTAAAGAAACTGATCTACAAAAACTTGTTTTATTTGTGTCTGTAAGGGGTGGCAATAATCAATTTTTGAGTGTTCTGATGATGCAGTGTTGACAAAGAATAGGAATCTACAGTGCCTAGTTTACACAATTTTGTGTTTTAAAGAAACTGATCTACAAAAACTTGTTTTATTTGTGTCTGTAAGGGTTGAATGAAATGTGTGACAGCATCCATTCAAAAATTGTTTTAAAAAGAAATGTGAAAACTCAATAAATTGATATTTACAGTAGCATTTTTTGTTGAGTAATTGTATTACCAAATAATAATAATAATTTTGCATTCCTTTGTGATCGTTACTTATTATTATTGGTAATATTGGTAATGTGTGACAGCATCCATTCAAAAATTGTTTTAAAAAGAAATGTGAAAACTCAATAAATTGATATTTACAGTAGCATTTTTTGTTGAGTAATTGTATTACAGAATAATAATAATAATTTTGCATTCCTTTGTGATCGTTATTTATTATTATTGGTAATATTGGTAAATATAAAGGTAGCAAGGCAATAAGACAACAAATAACCCAATGTTTAGGTAATGTTTAACCCAGCAACACAGTTAACCTTACCCACTGGTTGGGTCAAATAAACAACCCAGCATTCTG
The DNA here is from genome assembly GCF_001515605.1 of Sinocyclocheilus anshuiensis. Classification (NCBI taxonomy): domain Eukaryota; kingdom Metazoa; phylum Chordata; class Actinopteri; order Cypriniformes; family Cyprinidae; genus Sinocyclocheilus; species Sinocyclocheilus anshuiensis. The sequence goes on along the minus strand of NW_015552987.1, from coordinate 706 downwards.
GGTAAAACGGTTAAACCCAGCACTTGGGTCAAAACAACCCAGCGCGTGTTCTGTCCCATAGTTACCCAGCAGCTGGGTTAAGGTTGGGTTATTTTTTTACCCAGCACTTTTTAGAATGTCTAAATGTAAATGGTAACACTTCACAATAAGGTTCATTAGTTAATATTAGTTAACTAGTGCACTCTAAAAACGGCTGGGTTAAAAACAACCCAATTTGGGTCAAAAAGGGACGAATCCAGCGCTGGGTTGTTTTAACCCAACAAGTTGGGTTATTATGTTTGACGAAAACAGTCAAAGGAGCATGCATGCAAGAACAAATGCAGAAAAGTATAGCATTAACAGCTACAGAGTTTATAAATGAAGCATTGAACATTTGTTGAATATAACTTTTAAGATCAAATTGGACTTTTTTGGTACATTTTATATATTGTATAAAAATATTAGGTAACACTTTCTATAAAGCCCGTATTTATAATACATTATAAGGGTATTCTTAAGGCATTATAATGAATGCATAATGCATTATAAAAAACCTTATATGTTGTATCATCTCATGAATATTCATAAGAACAGTTTTAATATATTATAATATTTACTTATTTGTGGTTATAGCTTTTAAGACTATGATGATTTATAACACAATGAACATGTTGCATCCACTTTTATAATGTATTATAAGTCTCATATCTTGCCATTTTTCTTATGC
>NW_015552986.1:0-543 GCF_001515605.1 Sinocyclocheilus anshuiensis | reverse complement strand
CGCTAAGCTCTGTGCACTTTCTGAAACCCACATAGTGGTAAGTGCTCACGTTGAACACTTTGCGCACTTTCTAAAATCCACATAAGTAGTAAGTGTGCATGCTAGACTTTGCGCACTTTCTGAAATCCTGTACGGTTAGGGTTACGCGTTATAACTTCGTTCCCTTTCTCTGAGTTGGTTAGACCCCAGTACCTTGGGCTCCACTCAACCAGTGCGTCTCTAATTTGACACACTAGGAAGTATTGCTCCCCTCACCATTGAGGGATACTATTAGCATGCTACTTGGAAGTATCGCTCCCCTCACCATTGAGGGTTACTATGAGCATGCTGCTTCCTATCTAGCGCCCGGGTTCGCTCCGTGGGCTGTTCTCGTGGTAGTATTAGCAGTGCTCCCCTTTACCAAAGGGTTGCCTATGAGCGCGCTATTCTTTCTGAGTTCAGAGTTCTCCTCTCACGTGAGAGTTGAGTTCTCTGTTTTCCAAGAGCACCAGGAACCAATAGCATCAGGTGAACTAGGCCCTTCCAAATCCGCCTCTCTGATGC
>NW_015552985.1:2409-5586 GCF_001515605.1 Sinocyclocheilus anshuiensis | reverse complement strand
AGTCTTGGGAATCTCTCCACTCTCTGCTGGACTCAACATCTTCTCCAGAACAGCGGCTGAGGTGGCTCACTGAAGCCTCGTACCTCTGTCACTCGATGGACACACTCAGAGGGGACGAGATCAGCTGCTGCTGGTCTGGAGGTGATCCAGATGAGAGCAGAGGGAAGCAGATTCCCCACAATGAGGTTCATCAGCAGCACATCCACTGAGGCTGATTCACTAACATCACACAACCTCACATTGCTCTGAAAATCCAGAGACAGACGACACTCATCCAGACCATCAAAGATGAACAGCCCTTTATATTCACCAATGGATATTTTCATCTCTTTAGTTCCAGGGAAAAAGACATGAAGAAGATCTGAAAGACTGAGTGTTTTGTCCTTCATCAGGTTGATTTCTCTGAAAGGAAGTGGAAATATGAGCTGGACGTCCTGATTCTCTTTCCCTTCAGCCCAGTCCAGGATGAACTTCTGCACAGAGACTGTTTTTCCAATGCCAGCGACTCCCTTTGTCAGCACAGTTCTGATGGCTTTGTCTTGTCCAGGTAAAGGTCTAAAGATGTCATTGCATTTGATGGCCGTGTCCTCTGTGGCTGCTCTCCTGGATTGTGTCTCAATCTGTCTCACCTCATGCTCATTATTGATCTCTCCACTCTCACTCTCTGTGATGTAGAGCTCTGTGTAGATCTCATTCAGGAGAGTTGGGTTTCCCTGCATCGCTGTTCCTTCATACAGACGCCCAAACTTACTCAGCAGATCTGATTTGAATCTGCTTTGGTCCAGTTGAGAGTCACGACTGAAAGTATAAAATACTAGATTACAACATACATTAGATCAGTAAAAGGGACAGATATCTTTACATCTAGACAGAAATGTTGTACCTCATATTAGATGACATGTGTTTTCCTGTAAATGTTCCTGGAGTGTCCACAGACTGATCACTAATTATGGACAAATATGCACAGAACAGAGACAATACAACTAAGTAGAGATAACGGAAACAATAATTCATATAGGGTCATTCTGTGTTAACTCAGTCAGCAACAAATACTACATTTGTTTTTTTTGGTGAAAGAATTATAGAAATAAAGAACAAAGCAAAAATATTAATAGAACAGAGACAACAGAATAAAGAATAGAATAAAGGGCAAAGAATCACAGTTAATTTGATGTTTAGTTGACATAAAAACTGAAGGACTGTTCTCGAATGTGCAGCTGTGTCTCAGTTGTCCTTACAACAGAGGTTAGTTAACCAAACCCACCATTTTTCAAGGGTCCTGTCTATGTCCATGTCCATCAAACAAAATGATGCTTGCTGATGTACCTGATGATTTTGGAGTAAAATGCTTAAAATGCAGTTCATCATCTTACAAGCTTTAGAATTAGTTTATGTTGAAAACATAAATATAATAGTAATAGAATGGAGATGAGAATATAGTGAAATTACAAGGGGAAAGTGTCAAGAACTCGAGGTATCATTATTCACCATTTAACACACAGGAAAATGTTTAATAGACACTTTGCAGGTGCAAACAGGGGTACATAATGTATTTGTTGTGCGTTTTTAAAAATGTAAAAATTTTAAAAAACGTTGTACCTCAGATCAGTTGATATGTGTCTTCCCTGAAAATGTAATGGTTTTTCTATAGACTGGTTACTCTTCATGGACACACAGCTGGGCTCTGATGAGTTTGATCTGTCCTCCTGAAATTGACTTTAATAGAATAGCGACATTGGAAAAGAGATAATATAATAGAGACAAGAATCCAACTGGTTGATTTTACATGAAAATTAATTCCACACGAGAATGTTGTCTATCCAAACAATAAAAATGCAGAAAAAGTCAACAGATCACTACACCAACCCTGGCAAACACCCTGGTTATGTGGTGTACAATGTATCTTCTATTTAGCATGAAAATCATACGAAGACTTTGACTTACCTGCATCCTGGAGAAAAATCTCCATCTCTGAATGCTTGCGTGTCCTCCATGATTCATTCAGTCTTCATGAATTGGATTTCTGATTTCTAATCAGTAATTAACAACATTTCACTTCTGGTTTAATTAGATATGCACTGATGTTATTGAACATTAAGAACTGGCATCATCTGAATCAGCAGACTTTCTTTGTAAGATATATGTCCGAAGATAATTAAGACAATAATTGATAAGATAAAAAATGCATATAAAGTAGCTATACTTCATGTTTAAGATACATTAAGCATTTCATGGTTACTTACTTTATTGAGGATATTTTTTGTCATGCTCGAAATTGAGTTTTCCCATCAGCATCACGTAAATTCCTACATTACATACATATTCAAAAATCATTGGATACTTGGAATGATCATTATTTCTTAGTTAACGATTCTCAAACACGGGTGTAAAATGGCGCAGCAGATAAAGCACAATGTAGGCTACTTTCACTTTCATTTTTAGTAGCACAATGTGTTCGATCAGCTTTAGAACGACGTTTGGCATTTTATAACTCTTAAGAAAAATTGCACTGCATGTCAGATGATGCAGGCTTATATAATAAATCGAAACGCATTTGTTTACACTTCGTTTTGTGATTTTAGTACAGATAAATTAAGCAGCAGAGTGGTGCGCATGCTCTGAGAACGAGAGGAAGCTGCTTCTGGTAACCACTGCAACTCTTCAGCACGACATTAAAAACACATTACTGCGCAGTAACTCTCCTGTCCCACTGTCAAATAAAGGTGAAAATGATGGTCCATGAAGATAGTCCATACAGTCCTTAGTCCTTAAACAAAACGAAAAACATAAATAAATAATATCCTAACAAAAAATAGTCCAAACAAACAAATCACGGACATCCAGTATCATGGACAAGCAATCCACAACTGATTTCACTGAATAAGGTAATCCTCCAGAAGAAGCTGAGTTTTTCATCACATCATGTACTTTCAGAGTTTCCTCTAAGCTTGTTTGTGTCTGCTCCGGTAGGCCTTCCTCTTCTTCTTCTTCTTCTTCTTTGATGTTAATGGTGGTTGGCAAACCAGCTTTGGTGCATATTCCGCCACCTACCAACTCTGAGTTTAAACTTGAGTCGAGGCTGGGGTGTGCGATATACAGTATATCTTCTGCGATAATATGGTAAGTGTTGTTGTAATGATGTGCGATCTGACATTATCAAGTAGGCTATATCACCAA
>NW_015552985.1:0-1405 GCF_001515605.1 Sinocyclocheilus anshuiensis | reverse complement strand
TATATTATTATTTATTACTAAAACCCAAAATCGTTATCTCTTGAATATGTTGTTGCTTTATTTTATGTGCAAAATTTTTCATCCATAAGCAAAACCGGCTTAAATCTCCTGTTTTCCTCTTTTTCTTGTTGAATTTCTCTCGTTTCATCCCTCCGACTTATAAACAACAACAACAAATGCAATATTTTGATGCATTGATTATATGAATATTATGATTATTCAAATATATTTAACCTTGTCATTTTGCCTTTTTTTTCTGTGCATATAATGTATGCAAACCCTTTATGTTTTATGTTTTCTGCTTTTTGTCATTATGATTGTTCATTGTTAAAGATACTACCATCTTTCCTGTATGTAATCATAAGATGGACAGGTGCACTAACACCTCATAGTATCAGTAACTCCACAACTCTACCTAGTACAGTTTTCCTCAGTGTTTGCAGTATTTGTAATATCTGCACAAAGGAGACGTCGATCAGCTGCTAGAAGATCTCGCCTTTGGAAAAGACTATTAATTTTACACTCGAAAAATGTAAGTATTACTACTTAGAAGTTAAGATTAACCCAGAATGCATTGCTAGCCCACCCCAACACTTATGAACAATAATAATGATAAATGCTGACCAATAATTAGCAAAATGTCATTTGTTTTGTCATATGCAATAGCTATGCATGACTACACACTAGAGACAAACGCAGCCAAGGTGAATACATCTCAGTTTTCAGTCAAGTAATGAATTAATGCACAAGTTAATGAAACAATTATATTTTATTTACTGAAAACAGGAAACATGAATAAATGAGTAAAAATAAATAAAAGTAACCATGACAATAAATAAATACAAGTCATCGACACATGAAACAAAGCTTTATTTGGTTTCACCGACTTCCGGTGTGAGAACGCAGGCGCGCTTGTGCAGCCGCTTCACGCTGGTACCTGTTTGTTTGTTTATTTGCTGATACGTTTTTGGATATGTTTCTGCTGGGATTCGACAGATCTGGATTACTTGGATTATTTTCTGGACTACTTTCTTCACTCAATAAGATTTGGATGACTGACCTGGCCTTTTTCGTGATCCTGTCACACTGATCGGCTGCGAGCCCTCTCCATTCCTTTCCATATCCTCCTCGACATCTGATACAGTGAGTCTCCACTCTCTTTGTCATTTTGTGGTGTCCGATCTTGAAGCAAGAGCAGGAGAACACATGCGGGACAATCTGGCTGCTGCTGTGTCTGCTCCAAATATTCGTGTGGTGTAGTGGGCTAAAACACTGCACTGGTCAGCAGAAGGTTGCTGGTTCGATCTCTGCAGTCGTCACCACCAGCTCTTTACTCCAGGTGGCTGCTGGGGGATTGAGCTCCCTGTAATAAGAGCACTGGAAGTCACTTCGGATAAAAGTGTCT
>NW_015552984.1:560-840 GCF_001515605.1 Sinocyclocheilus anshuiensis | reverse complement strand
CCACCAAAGCCTGATATGTACCCCCCTTAATACTCACGGGTATCTTGTACAGGCCAGCTTGATCGGGGGCAGACTGCGGGGCGTCCGGGACCCGGATCAGCATCCCCACCTCCATCCCTGGACACCGATCAATAAAATGACCTGGGACCCCGCAACGCCAGCAGGCCGGCCCAGGCCTCCCCGCCGCCCTAGTGGCAGGAAGTGGGTCAAGGAATTGGTGTGGAAAGAGCGGCGGAACGGGAGCTGCCGCCGGGTTGCTGCGGCACCCTCTGGGCGGCTA
>NW_015552984.1:0-182 GCF_001515605.1 Sinocyclocheilus anshuiensis | reverse complement strand
TCCCATCCTGTCTCTCTCTGCCTTCCATGCTCCAGGTGGCCCCTTTTATCCGGTCTCTCCACACCAATTACTGAAACGAGACACAGGTGATTATCATTTGCGCTTGACCTACTTACGCACCGCTGGTCTCCTGCCTTTCTCTCCCGGTGCAGACCTCGCTGAACCACGCCCCCCTCGCCACA
>NW_015552983.1:548-1484 GCF_001515605.1 Sinocyclocheilus anshuiensis | reverse complement strand
ACGAGTGCTTGCGGTGTTCGGCCAATCACAATGCACTGGGTCAGACTGCGCTTGTCGGAAGGAGGGACTTTGTAGAAAACGATAAAAATTAGACTTTTTTTTTTTTACCCAGCCCTAGCATATTTTGTTGTTTTTAGTGGCCTCCGCTGTCACTGCGGTGTTGAGCATGAAAAGTGAAGCACAGTCTCTGTTTATCTGTTCTCTTAATCATAAATAAATAAATTAGGGCTGTCAACCGATTAAAATATTTAATCACGATTAATCGCATGATTGTCATGAGTTAACTCGTGATTAATCGCAACTTAATCGCACCTTTTTATCTGTTCTAAATCTACCTTAAATTAATACTTTTCAAGTTTTTAATACTCTAATCAACAAGGGCATGGACAAATTTGGATGCTTTATGCAAATGTATGTTTATTATTACTGAAACCATAGTCAACAGAGCATGAAGACTAGACATGTTTCATAGGTCATAGATGTTTTTCAAAGAACATGTCTATTAGAGACATGAAAAAAAGAACAGAAATACCAGGTTCCCATTACTTCTTTTTCTTTGCACTGAGCAATACTTACACAAGCCTGTTTACATTATTTGCAGGACAGGGCAGCTCACTTCTTCTGAACATGCTAAATGTACATTTATTATTTATTATTACATTTGTTTGCCTCTGTGCCACATACTGTATTTTGATGCACCCAAATTCTCAATAAAATGAATATGAAATAGTGACTGAAACATGGCCCTTTAAGACTACATAACCAGCTCTCCCAAAAATCCTGATTTATAATAGAATGATGAAATCAAATAAGATAAAGACAATAGCTGCGATTTCGGCTATACTTGCATGTAAAATTAGAGAAGCAACATAATATGTGGTTTAACTGAAAGCTCTGCTCCTCTCAGCCACTCACTGAACAGAGCAGATGCAGATT
>NW_015552983.1:0-401 GCF_001515605.1 Sinocyclocheilus anshuiensis | reverse complement strand
ACCGTCGTCTGATGAAATCAAATACACATAAGATAAAGACAATAGCTGTGCTGTGATTTCGACTATACTTGCATGTAAAATTAGAGAAGCAACATAATATATATTTTAAGTGAAAGTGCTGCTCATCTCTGCCGCTCGCTGAACAGAGCAGACGCAGAGAAAGAGCTGTGTGCGGAGCTGGGAAAGAGAGACTTAAGGTTTGGGGAAATCCTAAAGATTTGTGGCTAGACACTGTTTTGAAAAAAAAAGGTCACTAAAGGGGTCTGAAACATTGCTAAATCTAGCGACAAAGTCGATAAGTTAGCAACACTGTCAGCACCTCCATTTCTCCAAATAACTTACGGGTTAGGCCACGGGTCAAACAGAAAATGTGCGCTGCGTTAATCGCGCGTTAATAAAAT
>NW_015552982.1:0-1077 GCF_001515605.1 Sinocyclocheilus anshuiensis | reverse complement strand
ACAATTCTGTTTTTCGCATCACAAAATAAAAAATAAAAAGGCAATCGCAAGAATCATAATTCTATCTTTTTTCTGAGTTTATATCAGAACAAAAAGTCTGAATTGTGAGATAAAAAGTTGCAATTCCTTTTTTTTCATCCCCTGGCGGAAACAAGCTTCAATATTTCACACCAAGTACAATAACGATAACTATAAAGATAATGTTTTAAAATAATTCTAAATTTAAGAGAATAGCCACACTACAACTACATCTACCGGTATAATGATACAAAGGAAAGATATCGCTGGAATCACGATAAACAAAAAAAACATTGGCAGCCAATCAGAATCCATCGACTTTAAAGACCTCGTGCATTTAAAGCAACAGACAAAAATTAACAGAATGTCATTATTCGTTGATGTGGAAGCCAAAAAATGTATTGTTATAGTTTTCATTTTATAAGTGTGAGCAGGCCTAGAATACAGCTATAAAATGCATGTGAAGCAACTCAGATCATTTATGATAAATAATTAAACTTTGCTATCCTGGCAAATCTGAGACATCATTGAGATCCGTTCTGAAACTCTAGATGAGACACATGTGAGAAACATCTGAGAAGCTTCAAGCAATGGCTCCATTTGCTCCTCATTTCATCTATCTGGCAGAAACAAGTGATATTCTGAAGTCGATTTTTCTTTCCTGTGGGTTTTGAGGCCCGTTCATTTCTCAGACTTGACATTTTCATTGTTTAATCTCACAGGTGATTATATTTTATTGCAGTAATGTTCACTTTGATCATTTACGATCCTTTTCCTCGGATATTTGGGCCGCATTTCATTAAACACACAGCAGGCTGCAAACCCCAAATAAAAGAAGCGGCATAAATAAAGCCAAAACAGCCGTCGAGCGCAGCTAATGATCGAATGCTCTTGACCTCAGAGAGGATTTCTTCAGTGAATGGAGCCCTAATGGACGATTCCCACAATGCAATGAGATCCACAAGACAAAGAAACGAAGGAGCCAATCGGCCTGTACAGTATGTGATGGCATCGGGTGATTCTCACTGCGACGGGAGGGTGAAGCCTCGCTCTCGCCAC
>NW_015552981.1:0-822 GCF_001515605.1 Sinocyclocheilus anshuiensis | reverse complement strand
CAGTGCTGCACTCGGTACTCACACACTTGGACAATAACAACACATGTGTACGGATGTTGTTTGTTGACTTCAGCTCAGCATTTAACACTGTCATTCCCTCCAAGCTGACCACTAAACTTGGAGACCTGGGCATTAACACCTCCCTCTGCAACTGGATTATGGAATTTCTGACCAACAGACCTCAGCATGTTAGGTCAGGCCACACCTGCTCCACCACCATCACACTCAACACCGGCGTACCACAGGGCTGTGTGCTGAGCCCATTCCTCTACTCCCTCTACACCCACGACTGCAGGCCTGTGCATGGATCCAACTCCATCATCAAGTTTGCAGATGTTTGACAAGTTTGTGATGAGGCCAGTCACCACGGTGATTGGCCTCATCAGAGACAATGATGAGACTGCCTACAGGGAGGAGGTACAGCACCTGGCCGCATGGTGCGCTGACAACAACCTGCTCCTTAACACCAGTAAGACAAAGGAGCTTATTGTGGACTTTAGGAAGAAGAAAGGAAACACGCATGACCCCATCCACATTAACGGGACAGTTGTTGAACGTGTCTCCAGCTTCAAGTTCCTGGGAACCCACATCTCGGAGGACCTGTCCTGGACCACAAACACCTCCAGCCTGGTCAAGAAGGCTAACCAGCGCCTCTTCTTCCTTAGGACACTGAAGAAGAACCAGTTGTCTTCAGCCATCCTGGTGAACTTCTACCGGTGTGCGATCGAGAACATCCTTTCCAGTTGTATCACAGTCTGGTATGGAAACTGCTCAGTGGCCGAGCGCAAGGCACTGCAGAGGGTGGTGAAAACCGCCCAACGC
>NW_015552980.1:0-550 GCF_001515605.1 Sinocyclocheilus anshuiensis | reverse complement strand
GTCCGAACTGGTTGCACTGTATTTTATGTATAACCATTTTCTATTTTTAACTGTTTTAATTCATTTTTAAATAAATTTTTAAATCATTTAAAACGTTTTTTAAATTCCCTGTTGTGATTATTATTTTTTTTTATGATTATTTTACTCCCTTTTATGTAAAGTACTCTGAATTACCATTGTGTATGAAACGTACTATATAAATAAACATGCCTCGCCTTGCCTAACAGTACTGGTCATCCTAAATACTAGTTACGGTCAATGAGATGAACGCTCCAGAGGGGTATTGCACAAAAGCAAGATAAGGGATTAAGCTGGGATTTTCCAGTTATCCTGGTTGAATTTAGCCCTGACTCAGTTGCATGAAAGCAGGCTAAATTAAGCTAAATTATGTTGCTATGGAGATTTATTCTTTGCAGCTAGCCTGCTCCAGAGCAGGCTAACAACCAGGCTAAGATTAATCCTAGTGATTTATCTGTTAGTTCCGCTGTCAATACTACTAGAAATGAATGTGTTTTACAGTCACTCCATGGTCTTCTGTAAATATGTTGCA
>NW_015552979.1:256-540 GCF_001515605.1 Sinocyclocheilus anshuiensis | reverse complement strand
GTCAGCTGTTAGAGTTGATGAAGGAGGGGGAGGAGGAGGACCAAGGAGGGAGGAAAATGTTTTAAAGGGGTCATAGGATGGCCATTTTCCACAAGTTGATATGATTCTTTAGGGTCTCAATGAAAAGTCTGTATCATAGTTTGGTTAAAATTTCTCAATGGCAGTGTAAAAAACACCTTTTTACCCTGTCAAAAACAGCTCTTTTCAGATCAAGCCGTTTTGTAGCATTTTCCTTTAAATGTTAATGAGCTCTGCTGACCCCGCCCCTCTCTTCCGAGCCGCTC
>NW_015552979.1:0-131 GCF_001515605.1 Sinocyclocheilus anshuiensis | reverse complement strand
AAAATCTTACACTCCCTTCTTCTGTTGGTGAAGCTGGATCATGAATGATTTGCACGAACATAGACGCATTTAGATAGATTGGGGGTGTATTCCCTTCAAAAACAAACATAATCCACTGCGTCTTCAGCGGC
>NW_015552978.1:189601-189905 GCF_001515605.1 Sinocyclocheilus anshuiensis | reverse complement strand
CCGATACCGCCTCGTCGAACCTCTGACAGCTAGAGTAATCGAAATAACCCAATTCCAGACAATCCTAAACAATGCACCCCTATCTCAAGTTTCTAACCTGATCAATTGTCCCGAATTACCTAAGCCTTGCATCAGGATTCAGTTAAGTGATGGAGATGTTGTTTGTATCTTGTGTGTGCCTGTCCTCTCTCTCTCTATGCCTCTTGTTCCAGTGCCCGCCGATGTTCGCACCGGGAACATCACCGAGCTAAAGGGGGATATGTAAGGCATTTGCGAACATCACACAAATGAACGAGGGAATCTC
>NW_015552978.1:164932-188520 GCF_001515605.1 Sinocyclocheilus anshuiensis | reverse complement strand
AGCAGGCTCTGGTTTGGCAGACGTGACGTGAGCAGGCCCTGGGGTAGCAGACATGACGTTAGCAGACTCTGGCTTGGCAGACATGAATTGAACAGGTTCTGACTTGGTAGATATGACATGAGTAAACTTTGAGTTAACTGGCATGGTCTGAGCAGGTCCTGGAGTAGCAGGCATGACATGAGCAGGCTTTGGCGTAGCAGGCATGACGTGAGCAGGCTGTGGCTTGGCAGACATGACGTGAGCAGGCTTTGGCATAGCAGACATGACGTGAGCAGGCTGTAGCTTGGCAGACATGATGTGAGCAGGCTTTGGCATAGCAGGCATGACGTTAGCAGACTTTTGGGAAGTGTCATGTTCCTTCTCCATGACACCAACAGTGTAAGCAGACCCACTCATTCTCAAAGCAAAATCTATATATTGCTCAAGAGTCCAGTGAGGTGGCATTAAAGGCATTAAACTTGATATGTCCTTACTTAAACCATAACGGAAAATGTCTTTTAGGAACGTTTCCACTCGGTCCACTAGGTGACAAAGCCCACAAAAGTCCTCCACATAATCCTCAATGGAGCGATTACCTTGACGGAGGCGAACTAGTCAATCTGCTGGTTTCATTTTTGCGGTCGTGTATTCTGTAACGAATCAATCCACTGAAGGCGAGCGTAGTGAAGAACCCAAGTGCAGTTTATTTACAGTGTGATCACTTGACGACAGCGGGTTACAACATCAATACACGACAAGGGCACAATGGGAACATGATGGCTACTTATAGCTGACAAGAGGGTCACATGACAAGAACAAACCAATGGGAAACAAGACACATGACTAAGACAACCAATCAGAACATGACACAAAGAACAGAGGAACCAATGGCATGAAGACAAGAGGGCAAGGGAAGCATGACACTAACAGCATGAAATAACTACAAAATAAAAGACATGAGAACATGACACAAAAACAAAACCCAAACCCCACATTACAAATACAAATTATTGGTTATTGTCCAGCAGCACATTTGATTTCTTAGCCAATTAAAAGAGATAAGACATTTTTATTTTTTTATTCATTGTTATTATTACTAATAATATATATTTTAAATTATTTATTTATTTATATATTTTTGGTCAATTACATAAAAAAAAAAGTTATTAAATTTGTCACTTGTGTCCCCCTCACTTCAGAAATGATGGCTACACCCCTGTATAGTAGGGAAGTAAGCATATTCAGATGTAGGGACTGTCTTCATGAATATTTAATTCATTTACTCACTCAAAAATAATTCAGGAACGAAACACCATGAGTTGTTCGGAGATGGATAACGGTTGGTTGTGCTTGACTTCTTTTAGAAGTATTTTCATTGAAGCATAAACAGACAAATAACTGGCTATATTAAACACACTTAATATTAACTTCTTGTCTACTGAACTGCTATATAAGAGCAATATCATACAATCCTGCTGCCTCCGCATTATTTCAATAACTTCTCATAAACGGCCCAATTTGTCGCTAGTTCAAACAAATTCAAATTCATAACGATAGGCCTCCGAATGAGTAGGTATATATCCTATTTCATTTAATGAGGAACTTTGTGACTGTTAAAAAATGTTTTTTTTTTTTTTTTGCATGCATGTGTATAGTTACATCGCTTCACTGTTATTTAGAACTTTTCAGTGGAATTAGTAGGTCATATGGGTACTTTTCAATTACTGTTTTATGAATTTGGACATACTGCTCATTTTGCATACTGCTCTACACCTACTATACAGTAAGAAGTAGGTACATTCATATGCAGTTCAACACTGAACTAATTTCAACTGAATAATGACTATTTATTATTGTGTTTTTAGAGCTGCTTTACAGCAGAATTGAATTTCGATTGCATTACTGAATCACTATTTTCTTGTTTGTCACTGTAAAGCTGCTTTGACTTGGCTTGCAGTGTTGGACTGGTGTATTGATCTGACCTATGAGCATCCAGTACTGTGCTGCACCCAGGGGCGTAGATTACGCGGGGGACGCGGCGGACGTGTCCCCCCCACTTTTAATGTCACGTAAATTCGTCCCCCGCACTTTTTCGGGCAAGTGTGTTCGCATAGAGGTTTTCAAGAGCCCGTGTGAATAAATATAGATTTAAATTCAAAGAGACAGTATAGTCTGTGCATGATCTGATGTTTTATTCGGATCCAGAATAAGGCGAGATGAACATCGCAGAGCGCTAAACACTCATGCAGTGTATGTTTCCTTCATACTCGAAGCCAGAGGCGCTCTCGCGCAGAAAGTCCTATGAGGAAATTCCTAATATGGACAAAAGCGTCCAGTTATCGCTGTATGAAAACAGTTTTCAGAAAATGTTTGGAAACATGAAGACTATATATATATATATATATATATATATATAACATTTCTGTCCCCCTCACTTCTGAAATGATGGCTACGCCCCTGGCTGCACCAAATTCTGTGCCAAAGATACCATCTGTGATTAAGATACCATCACAACCATAGTCTAAATGTCCCCCTTAACAAGTAATCCAAATCCTACTCTTGTCACACACAAAGGACGTGCATTTTTTTAATGCATTGTATGTGCAACCATATGTAGATGGTGACTGCATCCAGACAGTCAACCCCTCACACGTCACAGTGATCTGTCAACTCTGTTCTTTATCTCACCTGCCCACATAACAAGCTGCCTGGCTTGATCGATACAATAGCAGATGTGCGGGACTTGGCTCTCCCTGTAGGACACTTGCATGGAGGCATGAAGTGTGAATCTTTCTTTATGCTATTACACAGATTACATTAGTATGCTGCGAAGAGACACACGGCTCCAGCTCTAGTGCACCGTACCACCTAGAGTTTGGCATTCAGTACGATCTGTTGTGGAACAGGGTGGTGAAATCACCGTATTGAAAGTATTCAAAAGACAAAGAGTGGAAAGCTTGAAAAATACTTCTGAGGAATGCTGAAAGTGATGTAGCGTAAAAAAGTGACCTTTCAAAGTTTAACAGTTTTGTATTCTTCTGGTGGAAGGGAACTCCAGTGGAATACTAATTTACTGTCACTTTTGAACGCGTGTATTTACTAATATATATATATATATATATATATACATATACATACACACACACACACACACACACACACAAACACACACCCACACACACACACACACACACACACACACACACACACAGAGTATATGTACATATATTTCTTCTAAATATTTGTTTATTTATGTGTTAGCACAGGGTTATCTTGATTTAGTGGAGAGGTCATGTGGGCCCCTTGGCATTTGCATCAGATTTGAATAAATCCTCTAAAATCACGTCAAGGTGACAGCTGAAGTGAAATGTCATCTGAGAAAAGCTTTAAAAGTCTGTTATTCCAAATTATGCTTATCTAAACTTATAATGGGCATTCGTTTTTGCATATTCGAATGGCTCACACAGGAATTGTCAAAGCACTTTATACACCTGCTGCAGCTTCAAAAAGAAAAAGAGACAACAATAAGTTTGTGATTTATGCAGTTTGCATCAGTGTTCACTTTTTTTTGTCTTAGTTTTTCTCTTTTTACAAAAATATCCTTTATATTTAGTCTATTTTGTGAAGGCCTATTCATTGTAGTCCATTTTACTCAAACCTAAATGTCAAATAAATTGTAATTTGATGCACATTATGAGATTTGTTTTTATAGGAGAAAGCTTTTTATTTTTTCAGAACATTTCCCTAAAAAATTTATTACATCTGATCATGAAAAAGGTATCTAAACATGGTGCTAAATTAAAAGGTGCTAAATTTTAGGTAAGGTGAAATTTTTGATTGTGATGATGCTGTGAAATCAGATCTGGATTCCTACCGTCTACACAGGAGGGTTTGTTCCGTGTTGTGCCGGCCACTTTTCCTGGTAAACATGAGCACTTGACCGTCTGGGAACGCTCCTCAATGCGGTTCTTGTTGCAACATCGGTGTGCTGCGATGACCTCACATGTTCCTCCCTCTGTGGACACACAAACACACACATGTACATGAGTGGCACATATGAGATACTCCTTCACCTTTGACACACAAAAAAGAAGCACATATTTCACCATTTTGGTATCAGTGACATGCATCAGAAATACCCATTCCAGTAACGCGCACCTGAGATACAAGCACATCAGTGACAAGTAGACAAGTTCATGAGGTCAATAGTGGGAGACAAACAAGATTTCGCAGAAGCCTTTTAGAGAGGAAATGCAAAAAGAAGTCATACTCATTTCCATTTTCTTTTACATTAGAGAATCCTAGTCATTTATATTTGCATGTGGATGGTGTATAAGTAAAAAGGGGTTCAGCTTGCTTTACAGCAGGGATTAATTATGATTTGCAGGGATTAATTATGATTAATTATTATTTGATCTCACACTAACCACTTCCTAACTTTTCTGCAAAAATGAAAATATACACAAAAACAATATTATGTTGACTTCAATCAAAGCTACAATTAAGAAGTTCAAGTTCAGCTAAATGTTTCATTGTACCTACCACATACCACATTAAAAATAAATAAATAGATTAACCTATACAAGCATCTTACTCTGCTTGTATAAACAATTAAATTAATTTATTCTGTTCAGAAACCTTATGCTTTTCTACTTTTTACCCTTTGATGATCATCTGTCATTAATTATCAGTGAGATTCAGCGTCTTTTCAATGATCAAAACTTTAAAAAAAAATGGGAACACAGAATTTTCCACAAAAATCAAGATAATTTTCTGCACATAGAAAAGGTGTTTTGAATTTTTTTTATTTTTTTTTTGGTGTGTGTGTTTTGATATATTTACTTAAATTCATAAGGGTAAAAAGGCAATCAAAACTTAAAAAAAAAAAAAAAAACCTGAAGCCTCAGCTCCTTAATTAGATTAACTTCCAAAGTCATCAGTTAAAAAAGCATTAGAGTAAATGGCCCTTGTAAAAAGCCTCTAAAGAGAAAATTATAGGCTCTTCTACAGACTCTTACTGCTAGGCTTTCTGTGTAATTACCATGTATTCTTTCTTTTCTCTGCGTTGCAAATTGCCCTTGAAGCATGTTGATTATCTTATCAAATGACAAGCCTTTTACCCTGGGGTGATGTAAGCAAGTGCTGTCATGGGTTTGGACAAAGTGGAGACATATAGTACGGTATGGCATTGATGTGACTAAATAGGCAAGACTCGTTCTAGATAAAAAGCCTTGAGACAGTGCAATTATGAAGTCCTCACAGTCATTATCATGCTCCCTGCCATTTTAACACACACACACTTTACAGGATATCTGAAGCTACACCATATGCACTGCGGCAAAGTGGACCCCATTATGACAAAAGAGGAGAAAAGAAAAGGAAAAGATCAGAATGCGCAAAAAGCTACTAGTGGGTCACCATAACAATAGAGAGCACCCTGAGGAGAGCTGGGGGATTGATGAGAGGTAATGGTTTTCCCCTCAAACAGTGGGCTCACAGCTCCGCACCAACCCCAGGACAGGAAATAACAAAGGAACAGAGGAGGACTGAGGTGCAGGACAGGAAAAAAGCAAGAGGAAGGGAAGGAGGCAGGCAGCTCCCTCGCTGGGCCTGGCTGGTTGAGTAATGACAGAGCTGTTGGAAGCACCCCTCTCACACAATTATAAAGTGGCCAGGTAATTCAGCCAGTGGGGTTGCTGCAGCGAGGCCCTTCATCGGATGCTCCCCTTTCCCCAACACCCGCGGAAACCCTCTTTATCTTCCCCTGACAGCTGTCCACCCGTACGCTCCCACACCCCTCAATTACACCAGAGCTCATGCGAGGATATACGAGAGAAATTGCGCCATTCTGACTGGAGTGAAAGCATACGAAGAAGAAGAAAGAGGAGGAGGTGCCCCGTTCCCCACCATTTTGAGAGTCAACGTGGCTTTTTGGGATGCAGTTTATCAGTACCCCATTGGTTACCGGCTAATAGATTAAATTTATGTTGATATTGGAGATGTTTTTTAATTTATTGGTATTGGTGGAAACTGGCAGATATACTGTATATCTGCCGATATTAGAGATTGCTGAATATATCATTGTTGGTCAATATAAGTTAAATTTTTTTTTAATTGATCAATTTATCTTATTTGGTCATTTATATATGTTTTAGATCGATACTAGATCTATATTGGCTTATATTAGATTTTTTAAGTTAACATATCAGTTGATATTACATATTAGACATTTTTTAATTCATCATATCAGTCAATATTGTACATATATATATTAGGCACTATTTTTTGTTCAGTATAGTTGCTATTGAATGATATAATTTTTTTAAAATTATTTTCTGTATCAGCCAATACTGGATATACAATGGAGATCAAAATTAGAGAACAATCTATAAATACTTTTTTTTCTAAATTATTGTTAATCTTCATCGCTCAAAATTTCAAGGAATATTAGCTGTGGGTATACCACTGTTATACTAACATGTTTTACAAAATAACCAAAGCATTTCTATAAAAACCTTTATTTTGTGAAAAACACAATGATCAAAATTAGAGAACAATAACCACTTGTAGCACGGAACTAAAATTTTGGAGGGTTACAGCTTTCAGGAATTAGTAGGAAGTGTAGAGGCCTTTGCTTTGAATGACTTCAGCACATCTGTGGCTGCAGGACATCACTAGTTTCTCACACTGCACTGGTGTGATCTTAGTCCACTCTATAGTGCGGTAACTGTTGTGGGTTTCTTAGCCATAACTTTGTTGCCAACGATTTTCCAGAGATTTTCAATCGGGTTTATATCAGGACTCTGGGCCTGCCATTTAATTATTTCAATGTTCTTAGCTTCAAGGAACTGCTTTACCCATTTTGCAGTGTGCCGAGGACATTGTCTTGCATGAAAATTGCAGGCTGATTGGGAGATGCTTGCAGGGAAGGTACCAAATGATGCTGAAGGAGGTTCTGATAAACATTTGCATTCACCCTCCATGTAGCTGTATAAGAGGCCCAACTCCTGCTGCACAAAACATCCCCCAAACCATAACACTGCTTCTCCACCTTTCACTGAATTCTTTACGCACTCAGGGTTCAGTCTTTCCCCAGTTTGACGGCGAACATAATGTTTCTCATTAGACCCAAATAAATTAAACTCGCTCTCATCACTAAAGTGAACTCTGGACCAGTTCTCCTCTCTCCACACAACATGCTCCTCAGCAAAGGTGAGCTTAGCCTTTTGATTCTTTCTGCTGTTGAGAGGCTTGGTCACTGTAGAGTGCAATTTCAGTCCGACTTCTCTTAAACATGCCGAGACAGATCAATGTTTCCCATCAGACCCAAATAAATTAAACTTGCTCTCATCATTAAAGTGAACTTTGGACCAGATCTCCTCTCTCCACACAACCTGCTCCTCAGCAAAGGTGAGCCTAGCCTTTTGATTCTTTTTGCTGATGAAAGGTTTTGTCACTGCAGAGTGCACTTTCAGTCCGACTTCTCTTAAACGTGCCGAGACAGACCCTGTTCAGCGCTGAACTGGCAAGCAATTCCAGCTGCAGTGTTGAACCAATTCCCCATTAAGAGTCTCCGCATTATCCTGTCTTCTTGTGCATTTGTCTTACGTGGACGACCAGCCTTTTTGGGGGACTTGAATGAATTAGTGTCAATTAGCGTCATAGTGTCTGCAATATTCAAGAAATCACAGATATGGAATGACCAACTTCTCTTGCAATGGCTGAAAGGGTTATTCCTTTAGCCTTCATTTGGACAACCTGCTGTTGCAGGGTTCCCGTCACCTTAAAGCGGCCCGCCATTTTGCAATCTCAGTGAAAATTAGAGGAATGCTGCCAGTTAAATCATGCAAAATATACCAATACCAGCACAAAACCAAAAATAAATCCGAGCAAAAAACCCATGAGGCTGTGGTTTAATGTGAATTTAGAACCGCTAACTTGCATTATAACCCGTGGCAACAGTGTAAAAGTAGCCCGGAGTCAGACCCACCTCTCCCGCATCGGCGTCTGCACTTCACATGCGTATGCTCGCGGGTGTAAATTAAGAATCACAAAGGGCTGTATTCGAGTCTTCAAGGCATTTTAGGACACAACATCGTCAAGTAAGTAACTTTAACGAATGCTATAGTATTCACTGTAGTTGTCCGCTAGTAAAAAGATTTATTTGTTTTATCAGTCATTACACCAGGTGCCAGATTAACACCAATAACTTGGAGGTATCTCTAAGTGTTCTCTAATTTTGATCAGAGTTCTTTTTCAAATATCTCATTTAAGTTTTTTTATACTGTTCTTCAGAATTCAATTAATTTATGAAAGATGCTTAATAAAACTGCCCTTCTACTCCTGTTAGGATAACTTCAAATAGGACTAAGCAGTGACCTTGTAATTTTGGAAATTGTAGTTTCTAAATTGTTCTCTATTTTTGATCTCCACTGTATATTAGCCAATTTTTTAAAGATTTCTCCACCTTTGATTTTTAATATTTGATACACGTTGTCCAACACTAAAAGTTTTTTTAAATTTAATTATCAGTATCAGTCGATATATATATATATATATATATATATACTCATTTACATTGATTGTACATTGATTAGCCAATATTAGATTTTTTATATTGGGTGATTTTGGAGTTTTTTTATTTACCTTTTAATTATGACATTAAATATTTAAAACATGTAATTTAAATATTGAATAAATATTTATTATTTAATAAAAATACACATGCTTAGTTATCCGTAATTTTACATTTACATTTGCCACTTAATGCTCACTTAATGTTAGTCCTTTAAAACGATAATTTTATAAGTTACAGTAAATGTAAAAGTAAATAAAGTAACATCCATTTTTTTGTACATTGTTTTTAAGATGCCTAAATTCATTTGTAGCATTTAAAACCATCAGTGACTTTTTAGTGTTTTATTTCTATTTACTTAGACAAGATGGTATAGAATTTTAATAGCGTCCATTTATCAGTTATCGGCCATAACATGAAGTATATACAGGGTGTACATAAGAGAGGAAATTACAGTGTTCTCATGCTTGATCTCTCTGCACTTCAAATCTTTTTTCAAGCTCCTGTTTCAGGGTTTGAGTGAGCAATGGAAAACTAAGAGTGCTAGGCCAGCAGTGGACATGATTGCCGTTGCTGAGCTGTCATCAGTTGAGCGGGAGGCATCCATTTGTCTAAGCGTGTTTGGCAACACGTACATCTAGTTTTGACCTCGCATTAAAACATCAACCCCAACACACTGACAGGATTGGACTCAAAACACTCGCTGCCATTCATGACAGCTCACTCTGGACCTATTACTTCTGTGCACTCCATAAGCTCAATAATATTTCAGCGTTCACTGGAGAACCTGAAACCACAAAACGCCTTCACAAATCCCTCAGGATTCTATTTAACCTCTGTTAACTGCTTTAAATGTCTTATTGACTATTTTACTATTTCAGAATTCCTTCATATATGGTTTCTAAGGCTGTTTTCTGGATAACATTCTCATACTCGTTCAGTCAGAGTGAATCATAGCTTCCCATGGTGTTTTTTTAGGAGGTGAATGTTTAATTCAGCACCAATTCGATAATAGTCATTATTGTGGAACGTGGATTTCCATGAAGATGGGAATGGCTTGTCATAAGGAATAGGTTCTTTATGGCTCTGCCCTATACGGAAAGCATTAAAATCCATGCTATAGTTCATTGATCCAATACTGGCCCAGCAAACCATTAGATGAATGTGTTTTCATCTGGGTTTTTGACTGTTCAGAAAACGAGCTGACACACAAAATGAAAAATTGTGGACCACTACAACATTCACAAAGAAAAAGTCATTAAAATGTGAAGTGATATCCTAAAACAAAGCAAAACATTCACCTCCCGGAGGTAATTTAATGTTTTAGCTTCTTCTCAGCTACAAGCCACTGTAAAATCTATTTAAGTCTGTGTGTGACTTTAGCATATTACCACACACTATTTAAGGATTATATAAACCCAAATAAAAGCATCGCAAGGTATTTATGAAAAATGAAATTTGAAAAAGTTTATTAAAAACACATGCAAAAAAAAAAAAACACACTAACGCTTTTGTTAGAAAGTAGGTAACTTTCTAAAAGCAATCTATTTATTACTTTTCGTCCCTTGAAATCAAATAACTCCGACTTCATGATGCATTGCTGCATTAAGAGAAAGAAAATTATATTAACATAAATTAAGTTCCAAGTGCCCAACCATCAACATCAATTTATGAAGTGAGCTTATGTGATGTTCTCTCAAATATTTCAGTTGTATTGAAAATTCAACATTCATGATGACTGGGAAATGAGTGAATGCAACTAGTGAAAGATAACTGCAGACATTGAGGAAATGGGTCTATTAAGACTCTAAAGGTCTATTAAGACGCTTTCTTTTCTTCTTCTTCTGTTGTTATGTTGCACATTAGCAACATATTAGTGCACTGCTGCCTCTCACTGGTTTATTAATATCATTGGTTCCTTTGTGGCTACTTGAATATTTTAAGTAAGTTCCACTCAAAACAGTAAGTAAATTGTTTTATTTGCCTTGAAAGTAGCTGTAACTTAATAAAACCTAGTAAGTATAACAACTAAGTAAAGATAACTAATTAAATCTAAGTAAGGTAAACTATTGGATTTTACAGTATGCATTTGTGCGCAGAGCGAGACAGTTTAAGGAGTATAACAAGCCTTAAACACAACAAACAGGTTAAAATGTCAATCTATTTGCCACTGCAATTCAACTCAGAATCAGCATAAACACCACCCGTCTATAAACGAGGCATTTGTTGCATCCAGTGGGGACATAATTACATATTATAATGTCTTTTTACGCGGTGCGTTGCATTGCATCGTGCCGCAAAAACATAAAACTCTGTCTGCATTTGTGATCAGAGAAAGGAAAAATTGAAATCGTATCATATGACCCCTTTAAAGTAGGATGTGTTCCTGACTCAAAATTCCCATGAACCAGTGAGTGTCCTCTAATTTTAGGGATACAGTTCGAGCAGGAACAGCGAAACCAAGTCCAGAACAAGCCCTTTTTGTACTGGTCTAAAAAGCAAAAGAGAGAAAAGGCATAATGTAATAGAGGTTTCAAAATAAAATATAAATTAGGCAAAATGAATATAAAATATTTCAGTAGTTTAAAAAAGGCATAATGCCACCTTCTAAATGAAAAAAAAATTAAAATCTAAATAAAACATCATCAAACATCAACAACATAAAATAGGAATATGAAATGAACAAAAAAAATGAACAAAAAATGTTTTAGTGGCTTACAGAAAAGAGAAATTACGCTTTCTAAATGAAAGAAAATAAAAATCAATTACAAAAGGAAAGTATATGTAACATAAAAAAGGGGTTATGAAATAGAAAAACGAACACATTTTTCAGTGGCTTACAGAAAAAGCATAATAACACTTTCTAAATAACAGGAAAATAAAATGTAATATAAAGAATTAAGAATCTAACAAAATAGGAATATATAAAAAAGTTGAATAATACAACATAAAAAAGGAATATAAAAAAGAAAAAAAAACATATAGGTGGCTTACAGACAAGGCATAATGATCCTTTCAAAATAAAAATGTAATATAAAGAATTAAGCATAAAACAAAATAGGAATATAAAAAATCAACAAAATATATTTCAGTGGCTTACAGAAAAGGCATAACAACACTAAATAAAATATAACATCAGTATAACAAAACATATATAAAAATAAAATATACAGCAGAAAAAAGAATATAAAATAGGAAAATGAACAAAAACAGACAAGAGATGTACACTATGCTTGTACTTTCTTCTACACTGGAAGCTCCTGTCGTCAAGTCAAATTCCTTGTGTCTGTAAACATACTTGGTAATAAAGCTCTTCTGATTCTGATTCTGATTCTGAGATAATGACACTCAAAAGGAAAATGTATATAAAGAATTAAGAATAACACAAAATGGGAATATAAAATCTATCAAAATAAGGTATACAACATAAAATAGGAATATAAAATATAAAAATAAACAAAACATTTCAAAACTCACACTTTCTAAATGAAAGAATATTGATTTGTGCTACTTTAGGATTGAATGTACCAAGCGTTTGTCACATGTTTAATGTGTTACCACATTTTAGTATCTTGATCTAAACAACTGGCCCTCAAAACTCTCCTTTCCCATAACTGCTTCTGTTATTAGTCTTGCACTTGCTTACAGATAAATCAGACTGCAAAGAACATTTACAGAGCACATTTATCCACTGACAATAAAAAGCTGTTCAGTATATCTGTTTTATGTGCACGTCGCTGGCTCAAATCACAAACGATGTGACACAGAAAGGTCTATTTTCTCGCACGGTATCTCATTGAGTTTGACTGTAATGACCTGAGGTGAGTCTAATGGAAGCTAATAATAGGTTTACCTACCGCAAGGAGTCTTTCATTGGGATTTAATGCTTTTTACATCCTGTGGCAGCAGAAGTATGTGTGTGCGTATATGTGTGCTTGCTGGTTTAATCTGTATGTGTGTGACGGTGAGAGATCAAGAGTGAGGCCAGAGAGGCAGCTTTTTGCACAGCCATCAGACAGGTGGACATTAAACCATCCTGCACTGGCACCATCTGTGCTCAGAATGAGTGCGGGGTAATGATGCCTCTGGACTGTGAGCTAGCGTAATGCTGAATATCTTAGAGGACAAATGGCCATTCCAGCCCTGCTGCTGAAGCTAAACTCATTCACACCATGTTTCTGTTAGCTACAGGTAATCACTACTCCATTACCTGTGCGAGTGTGAGAGAGTGTGTGTGTGTGTGTGTGTGTGTGTGAGAGAGAGAGAGAGTATGGGCAGAAGTACATCTGTTTGCTTCATGACAGAGTTTTTGGGAGTTAAAGGGATAGTTCACCCCCAAAAAGAAGATATTTTGAAGAACTGTTTATGTCCATTGAATGAAAAACATTATACTTTCATTGTGTTCCACAGAAGAAAGAAAGTCATTTACATGAGGGTGAGTAAATGATGACAGAATTAAAAAAAATGTAACTACTGCTTTAAAAAAATAGTTCACCCAAAAATGAAAATTTGCTGAAGATTTACCCATCATCAAGACATTCAAGATGTAGATGAGTGTGTTTTTTCATCTGAACAGATTTGGAGAAATGTAGCATGACATCACTTGCTCACAAGTGGATCCTCTGCAGTCAATGGGTGCCGTCAGAATAAGTCCAAACTGTTTATAAAAACATCACAATAACCCACAAGTAATCCACACAACTTTACTCCACCAATTAATGTCTTGTGAAGTAAAAAAGATGCATGTTTGCAAGAGCTTCTTTAAGGCGTTTTAACTTTAAATCGTCGCTTCTGGCCAAAATACCAGTCCATATTCCATAATAACACTTCCTCCAGAGAAAAGTTAATTGGCTGTTGTCCTCTCATATCAAAATCTGCAGACATATTTGTTTAGAACTGTTTAGGACTGTTTTTGCTTGTAAACGGTGCTTGATCTATGCACACTTCTCTCCTGATTCAGACAAGATGACTTTTTTTTCACTGGAGAAAACAGTATTATGAATAGAGGACTCTTATTTTATCTGGAAGCAACAGTTTGAAGTTAAACACATCTTAATGATCAATTTGCTTATTACAAACACAGCTTTTCACTTCACAAGATGTTAATTGATGGACTGGAGTCATGTTGTGGATTATTGTGATGTTTTTATCAGCTGTTTAGGGTGAGCAAATTTTCATTTTTTTTTTTTTTTTTTTTGTGTGTGTAAACTATTCCTTTAAGGTAAGTAAAGTTAAAGAAGCTTGATACTAGTAAAATTAACTTGCTTCTTGTTTCCCTTTCACTTTCTCTCTCTCTTTTTCTCCCCTGAGATTATGTTGGAGGTGGGTCACATCAATCAGTGCAACTCTGGTCATTCTCCCATCAGGCCTTTGTAGACCCGAGGTCATTACAGTAGCGCACGTAGAGATTACCTTTAAGAAAATCGATGCTTTAGAGTTTTTGGTGAGTCAAAGGCTAATTAAAAGCACGGTAATGAAGGAGTGTGGAATGGAGCAGTGGGGCAAAGAGTTCAGAGTAATTAAAACAGCTCTGACACACTTTACAAATTTTTTCCTCTTGCTGCCTATATGCCATTTATTTCTGTATGTGGATATAGATAGTAACAGATAAAGAGAGAGTAAAACATTATGATTATTATTAATAGCTTACTTCAAAAGCAAGTTGTTACTTTTTATTCCAGTTAATATTTCTCAGAGATGGTTTCATTTTTGGGGAAAAAAAAAAAATCAAATAAATGCAGCCTGGGCGAGACTTCTTTCAAAAACATAAAACTTATTAAAAGTTTTCCGTACATGACATTCTCCTGTCATAATTCAATATATAATATCTTTACACTTATTAAAATCATTGCTCATTTGTAAACTGGTGTGGTTCAGTGATAACAGGAAGAGACGTGTGAATGTTCTTTTAACTCGTTTTCACCTTGTGGTGACAGGAATACAGAGTGTCATACCTGACAATCTGATGTATGCGCACCTGCGATTTTTAACAAGGACAATTACCTGAGTCTCATATTAATCATGGGATTAATACTGGTCATGAAAGGGCTTGTAATATATATAGAGTGCAAGAGAGAGGGGGGTGGTTAGAGGAGTGGTTCGACAGAGAGCTGGAGAGAAAATGCTCTGCTTGGAAATTACTCTAGTGTGGAGAGGTACTCATTCTCAAATGGCACCCATTAAACTGTAATGTATTGCACAGGCAAAGCACAAAACAGTGCAGCTAACCAGACTGATTCAGAGTTTCCATCAAACATGGCTTAATTACAGCACAGCCTGGAGGAAAGTGATGCTATAAATGCTCATATTTTCTGAAGTCTGCAAACTATTTCATCTTTAAGAAATTCGTTGTCCCTTCGTCTTTCTCTCTTGCCAATCAAAATTGTTGAGGGACCCATGCTGAAACTAAACAAACAAATGAACAAGAACAAGAAAAATGGAAGTATTTCGTCAGTCTGAATCCACAGGATGAAAAGTAATTACTAACTCTTAATTGTTTTTTCTGAATCATCAAAAAGGTTGATAAGGAAAGAAAAATCCCCAAAGATTAATCATTTTGAAAAAATTATATATTTTATGTAAATATATACATATTTAACTAATAAAATTCCATACAATATTAAAATTATATTTCCAGACAACATTAAAATTATATTAAATATTATATTATATTTATTGTAATACTGTGTAAACACACACATAGATACATATAAATACATAAAATATTGATTTAGCATCATGCTCCTCTATATATCATTTTACAAATTATAATGTAAATATATAGATTAAAAAATCCATAAAATATACTATACAAAGTACCACAGCAGATGTTATGCAAACATATGTCACACTGTGACAGGATGTAATTGTGGCTGAAATATTCTGTTCTTGGGTTATATATTTCTAGGTCAGACGTACCCGTTTTATATGAACTAATACAAATCATACATAAGAAAGTTCGTTCTCCCCTCATTAAAACCAACTAAGTCTGTTCCAATAAAGCATTCAGAGGCTTCTCTTATTGATTATCATCAGAAATTAAAATCAGCAACACATCTCCCTACAACATGCTTCATTAAAGGGAATATGAACCAGATGTTATCATGCATTTATGTTTAATAGCTATAGCTTTCAGGACTAGCAGTCAAAATGTAAGTTCTCATCTTTAAATCACCAATCTGAATTCCAACCCATTTAAAACAGTATGTACGGCATAAAATGCAGCCAAAAGCCTTTTTGAGCTCTGTGGAATCATAAGATAACTCTCGACATGTTACTCCCTCTGGGCTGACATTAATTTTGCTCACATGACATATTTCTAAAAAATGTGCTGGGAAATGAAGCGTGAATGGTACAAAGACTGAATGCGGAGTTGTCTGGAGCAATCTTATAGCCCACGTAGGCTGGGAAGATTATGTGTAAACACAAATCATTCAATCTGAAAGCTCTTGGAGGGATTTTTCCAACACAGAACAATAAGACGCCATCTGCATATTATGAGCCTAACATTTATTATTGCACTGCATTGGAAAGAGTTACAAATGTATTATTGCATGTTGCAGATAAATGCTTGTTGTTGTGTCTTCGTCACAAGCAGTCAAGTGGACTAGCAGTCAAAATGTAAGTTCTCATCTTTAAATCACCAATCTGAATTCCAACCCATTTAAAACAGTATGTACGGCATAAAATGCAGCCAAAAGCCTTTTTGAGCTCTGTGGAATCATAAGATAACTCTCGACATGTTACTCCCTCTGGGCTGACATTAATTTTGCTCACATGACATATTTCTAAAAAATGTGCTGGGAAATGAAGCGTGAATGGTACAAAGACTGAATGCGGAGTTGTCTGGAGCAATCTTATAGCCCACGTAGGCTGGGAAGATTATGTGTAAACACAAATCATTCAATCTGAAAGCTCTTGGAGGGATTTTTCCAACACAGAACAATAAGACGCCATCTGCATATTATGAGCCTAACATTTATTATTGCACTGCATTGGAAAGAGTTACAAATGTATTATTGCATGTTGCAGATAAATGCTTGTTGTTGTGTCTTCGTCACAAGCAGTCAAGTAAAGACTGCACAAAAAAAAAAAAAACAATGCTAAGAAATATGAATGACTTGAAAATACATAAACACCTGACAATCAGCATTCCCCCAAATGTTGTCCCAACTAGTCAAACACAGTTGTCTGAATAAATAATTTTAAACTGAACAATACTGCTGAAATATTCAAGGTTTCTGAGTTCCCAGCATGCACTGCAGCATGAATAAATTATATAGATACTGTTATAAGATTAAACTTTTGTTGTTGTTTTGTCATTATTGTTAGATATTTTTTTGTGTTGTGATGTTGTTTTTGCCAGTATATCTCAAGTAGCTCCTCAGAGCCCTCAGAGACTCTGAGTCAACATCAACATGTATGAATACCTAAAGCACCCTATGGTAAATGTGTTAGAAAAAGGTAGTTTGAAGCTAAACACGGTTCATGGTCCTGCTGCAAATTTATCGCCTGTCTGCAATTTCAGGACAGCTTAAAGGAACAAATGATTCACGAAAACGAACATTACATGTAACCGTTTCCCTCAATTTTCCAACATCTGTAGAATATATGTGTGTTTTTAGTCTCTACACCCACTCACAAAGTCATATGAATGTCTGTGACCTCCTTTTAGTATACATACCCAGAATCCCCTGCAGCTGAGATCTGCCTCCCCTGAGAGGCGAAACAAGCAAACACATACAAGTAAATACACACCAGCCAGTGGACACATGCGCCAGTGGGTGCTCAGATCAGAGAAACTCGCACACACATTCAAACATAGCCCGAAGCAAACAGAATAAGAGAGCGCAGAGAACCTGGGTATATTTCAGACGGAGTCAATGACCTCGTTGCAGCTGAGCAACACAAGTCTGGCCTGTTTATTTACATGTACACACATCACTTTATCTCTCAGTTTCCCTACTTGTAGTGCCGACAGCATGTATGGAAGCTTTATACATCGTACCAAATGAATCAGATAACACAGGAGTAACACAAGTTTAGAATCCACAGGAGGAGATACTGAAATTAGGAAGCTAAGCAAGTACTTATTAATTCCTGTATTGAAACTGCATATAAAGAGCAGGTGTTAAACAAAACAGGATGATACTATAATAAATATATAAAATTTCTATATGTATTTAAATGTAATACATAAATTCTAAATTAAATTTAATCTCTTTTAAAGAGAATTTCTGAGAGCTTTAAATACATTTTTAACCTCTTTTAAAAATAATTTTTGAGAACTTTACATTTTATTTAAAATGTTTATATTTATTGTAAATATATTAAAAATATATATATTTTAAAGGGGTCATATGATGCGATTTCAATTTTTTCTGTCTTTTTGGAGTGTTACAAGCTCTTGGTGCATAAAGAAGATCTGATCGACGCGTTTCAGAAAGGCGGGGCATAGAGGAGAAACAATAATGTACAGTATGTGGAAAATAATGTGTTTTTTGAACCTTAAACCGCATAAACACATTTCATTACACCAAATACACAAAATAATGTTCTTTTTAGCAGCATCATATGATCCCTTTAAAATAATCTTTGTTACAGCAGCAGTGTATATAACATGGGTTTTACACAAAACTGTATAATATTACAACATATAAAATCACAATAATGAAACAATATATAATAAAATAGAACAGAATATACAGTATTTATATATATATATATATAATTCTTTAGTATTATGTAATAAATACATTTTAAATAAATGTAAAGAACATTTTAGAGAGCTCTAAAATATTTGAGATATTGAGAGAAATATTTTTAACTTAAATAAATGTTAAAATATATTTAATATATTAAATTACATTTATAGTTATTTAAAAATAATAATAATAACAACCCCTTCCTTGTACTTTGTTTCACCAGTCGCCCGGTTCTACCAGCTTATTGAGCTCTCAAAAAATGCCTTGTGTGCACACACAGTCCCTGCTGCATCCAGACTAGTCGTAAAAAGTAATGGAAGTGGTAATTACACCAAAATAAATGGGCTCTATCAATCCTTAATGAGTGCCACAAAATAGCTGTACATGACCCACGCTGTCTTACGGAGCCCCCAGCAACTAAAGTTACTATCAATACTAACACTACCATGAAATATCCACAGCCTGCTGGGACTTCTGCAACAGGCCTTATTAAGAAAACTGCAGAAACTGAGAAAAAAAAAAGATGCCTCGCACATCTAAAGAGAGAGGTGTGCACCAAACCTCATATTTACACCGGTGTGTTGTGAGGTTACACTGAGGTCAACGGCTGACGGTGCATTATGGGATGCCTGTTACTCTAAATAGAACTGCAACATTAACAGATCTTTCTTTTTTAGACATTTGGGAAATTGAATTTGGACTGGGATTCTGCTGTAAAGAACTGCCAAGAACTCAAAACTGAACCACAAGATGAGGAATGGTGCCACGTAAATGGTGTTCAGCACTAAACTAAGAGCATGCTGATAATGCCAATAACTATTTTACACCATTTCTTTAGTGAATCAACTGCTAAAACAATGCAGACAGCGCATGCAAAAAAACAATGTTGTCAATAATTACGAATTCCCCTCCAGACAAGTTGGACCACATGATGAGAATAACTGCTCAATGTGAAAAGAAAAACAATTACAGCAGAATGAATTAATTTTATGTATGCATGTCAAAATTTGCAGTCTTCTGATCCAAAATATGGCCTACCTCTCTTCTCATTCAAATAGTTAAAGGTGCCTTTTTGACCCTGCATTAACAAAGCAAAAGGCAAATGTCTGATCTGAATGTCTATTCATAGCTCTACTAGGAGTGTCAGTGGTTAAGAGAGAGATAGAACGTGATTGTAAAGAGATGAACACTGACAGTGCTAAATAAGTGCAGAAATCAGAAAAGTGGTGCAAAATCGTCTTGCATTTAACTTACAAAAGCAAATGTGCAACTGAGTTACTATACATGCTTGCCTTGAATACACAAAAGCATGAAGTTACTAAATAAGTCATATCAGACGTGCTTACGAATTGAGCACAAATCACTGAAGACTGAACTTTCTGTAATAGTCAATCAATGTACTATAAACCATCTTAATTGTTTGAATAACGTTATACACATTATTTTGAATCCTTTTATGCTGTGAAATTGTTGACATTTGAGTTTTGACATCCACTGCAAACTTAATATCAGATCAATTTATGGTTTACTCATAGTTGTCTCTCTATGTTAAGTTGGGATATGAGAAAGTAATGTAACATCGAACAAAATTATAGCTACACATTAACTGTAAATGTCAAACAAAAAGAGTCCAAATTTACAAAAACCCATTAAATAATAGAACACTCTTAAAAATAAAAGTTCTTTACTGGCATCAGTGGTTCCATAAAGAACCTTTAACATCAATGGAAACAGTTTCTATCTGCTATGCATTTTTTCACAGTCTTCTCCTGCTTTAGCCTTGTGCTGTTCATGTTCCCGTCACTGAGCTTCTGGCATCTCACAAACTGTTCATTTATTAATAGGCATAATGCTTCAGTTGCCACTTATCTGCTCTGAATTATGCATGCATGCTAAAATCATTGTATGTGTCTGGAGAGGGAAATAGATAGACAGATACAGAGAGTGAGAAAGAGAGAGAGAGAGAGAGAGAGAGAGAGAGAGAGAGAGAGAGAAAGAGAGAGAGACGCAGTGCTTGGTAAAAAATCCTTTTCTCCATTACAATGGCACATTGGGGTCATGCATGAGTTTGCATAACAGGCCTCCATTTTCCAGCGGAGTCCATAAGCTCCAATTTATTCTGCCAGTTGTTTTTGCATGTTGCTTGTTTTTGAAGCCTTTTCGAAGCATTTTTAACAGGACTGGCTTCACTCCAAAGGCGACATGTTGTTAAGTCTCTCCAGTCATCTTCTGAGCCCCACCAGGCATCAGTGCTAGTGTCATTACACAGCTATGCATGATAGCACTCTTTTGTCATGCTTTGTGTGTAATTGCTTGTGACATTCGTACTTGTGTTTCATGGTGGGGGAGTGGGGGGATGTTGCCAAGCATGGGTTTTTCATATGAATAAAACCGTGCTCACATGGCTCTCTTATGCTTTTCCTTATTTGCCATGAAATCATGCATCCATCACTTTGGATCAATCAACGATTGGAGTATGAAAATATACAATCTGTTTGTGAAGAGGGTTAAAGCTTTTTTTTTTATTGTCAACAAAGGGATAGTTCATCTACAAGTTAAAATGTCATAATTTATGAGCCATTCACACAGAATGTGCTTTTGTGTTTAAAAATACAAGATGCCATAGTGTAATGGGAAAAATGAGGTCTAGAGACACACTTTTTTGATTTTAAAGTTGAACTTCTATTAACTTTAGTAGCACGTCATGAGTGAGATGAACAAGATTTGAGACGTCAATGCAATGGTCAGTCTAACGAAAGTTTAAAACTGTAAAAAAACTGACTTACTTTCTTCTGAAAAATGCAAGAGGTATTTTTTTTTTAAATGTTGCAGATGTTTTTGCCCATACAATCAAAGTAAATGGGGCCCAAAACAACATTCGTACCCCATTGGGTTTTACTATATGGACAATATATTTTAATAAACATAAGCAGACAATACTGTTAGTTTAAGGCAGCTGTGGGACAAACATTACATTGTGTAGTGGTCTAATAAATTTGTTAAGCACTGTATGTGTGTGTATATTTAATAAAAATAATAAAAATAATTAATAAAAATAAAACATTTTAAAAATATTTTCTATTGTCTTCACTGTGTAAACAAACAAATAAAATAAATAAATACATATTTATTTGAAAATTTCAAACTATTTTGTGTTCAACAGAAGAACCTGAAAAAGTCCCTTTATAGTCTAAAAGAATATGAAGAGTTAACAGAACATAGACACTCAGTAACAGGAGCTCTATATTTATGATCATGTGGGTGGAAGAAAACCTGAAATACTGAATCTCTCTGACTGTAATTTAGTTTAGAACACAGCAACTAAATGACACCTAAAAAGCAGACAAGAAGAAAACATAGTGTACAATAAATTAACTGAGGGGCAAAAGGCACAGTGGCCAAAAGCAATCTATTCTATGTCAGTGAGCTCTGAAATTACATTTTTTGAAAGTGTAATAGTCATGACCCAAAAAAGAAACAGAAACAGTGAAGCGAGACTGTTTATCCACAGATGAGCTTCCCCATCAACCAAAAAAGATCCTTATTCACTCATATATAAACCTGACTCAGTAAACAATGATTTATCGGTCACTGTCTTTGTTAAAAAAAAAATCAATTGCTAAGCTTTAAAAGGAAATGGGAGGATTTAGTGTGGTTAACAGCTGCAGACAAATGTTAAGAAAAGTGTGCTAAAAATAATGACATCGAACAAACAATTGACTACAAGAAACTACAAGAAATGATTTATGTACAGCTTATCAAACTGCATAAATGGCAATATCCTCTCATAATTATGATTAGAGACTCACAAAAAGATGTGCAAGTCAGATTATATTAATAAAATATTCATTGTCATATTTCGATTTTTCATTATATAATCAAACATGTAAAAGACCTTGGAGGTCATTTTGGTTCCAAAACATGGAGACGGGAAGAAAGGAGCTTAATTAGGTAATGCAGAACTATTAATGAGGTAGACTGAAACCATGTGCGTGTCTGTTAAAACGAACTTTTACCAGACGATCTCTAGGGAATGATGTGACTTCTGCATATCAAAGAATAATTGTTGCATGGCTATGACAATACTGTTTGTATAAACTAAAAATTTTTGGTGTAATTACAAGCAAGTAAAAATGTAATCTGTGAAAGATTATTTTTCTGTAACATGATTTGTCTATTCGTTTAAATAAGCATGTTGTCTCTACAGAGTAAGAAAGAACAGAGGGGAAAAAATGACAGAGAAAGTTTGTTTTCTGCTCACTGCCGACAACTGTGCTGACAAATAACCGATTCCCACAGTCAACCTGAGGTGTTTCATTTTCGGCCATTTTAATGGCAATACAGCCGCCTCGGCAGAGATTAAATGTGGATGCTGCTTTTCTAATCTGCCTGGGCAACACGCCTTTAAATTTGATTTGTGCTATCAATGTGGACTGTGAAATCATGTGGCTACACATCAAAGTGTGACCGGAATTGGCCAGCATGTTAATGTTAAGCAGGTGTATGTCCTTTGTCTTGAGAAAGGTGACTGCATAAAGTTGCCTGTCTGTGTTACACTGAGATTAATACAAATGAGAAGTCACAATCCACATTACAGCGACATTACTACGTTCCCTGCACCGATAATGTATTTCATCTGCGACAGTTGTTCATAAACTAAATCTACCATCACTTTATCTAAAACAGCACTGGTAAGATATTGCTTTATTTATTCTTATATTATCATTATCATCTTATCATATCATTCTTTATATTATTCTGTACTGCTGTTATTGATGTTCCAGGTCTATGAAACTAAATCTGCTTTCATATAAGGTACACTTTTAGATAAAAATGCAATCCTATACTTTCTTAATTTCTTACAATGCATAAAGTACTTTACTAAGTTTGAGTATTGCAAAAGTTGTTTTTTTAGTAGGCAATTCAGCATTACTTAACATTTATATTATTTTTTATTCTATGCTACCGTTCAAAATGGGAAGATTTGTTAATGTTTTTGAAAGTTTTGAAGTCTCTTATGCTCACCAAGACATTGCATTTATTTAATCTTAAATGGGTCATATCATATGATTCAGGCAAAGCTGAATTTTCAGGACAATTACTGGAAACCTTGATTTTTTTTTTCAGGATGTTTTAATAAACAGAAAGTTCAGAAGAACAGCTACTATTTGATAGAAAAACTTTTGTTCTATGTATTCTTGCTCAATAACATTCCAAACTTTCGAACAGTAGTGTACAGTATTTATATTTTTAATTAATACAAATCAATCAGATCAGATATCTCAGGTTTTCTATCCTATCCACAATGTAAGGTTTAACTGGACCACACA
>NW_015552978.1:157863-164118 GCF_001515605.1 Sinocyclocheilus anshuiensis | reverse complement strand
CCCCTCACAGAAAACTTTCTGCATTTTTACAATCTCAAAAAAAAACCTCATTCTGTATGATTTATAAGCTTCTGAACCCATGGGGACCTCAATTTAGGTCCCCACGGTGACACAAGTCCCCATGTGTTGGTGTGTATTCAGGTTTAAGTCCACACCAGTGTAGAAAAACCTACACACACTCACACACACACACACTACAGGCTAAACGTTTGACTGGCTCTGTATATTTATGTCTTTAGATCTAGTAACTGTAGCTGCAGTACCGTGTCTAATAGTATATAACAGTACCTAAGCTAACAGAAAATAAAATATATTTGTCGTCTGGTTCCTCCATGTAAAATGACAATGGCTTTATTCTGGAAAGACCAGAAGCATATTGTTTCTTTGTGTCGGCACAAAGAGCTGCTCGCTTCTGGCAGGTTTGGGATGGTCTCTGCCTCAGCGGGTCCTCATTTGGCTGTTCTCTATGTGGTCGCTCTCTTTTTTCTCTCTTTTTGTAGGTAGGTCAAAAGAGAGATCCTTTCTGTCAGCTCATTGCTCACATTGATGAAGTCGCTTGTTAGTGGGACTCTCTTCTCTCTCTCATTAGAGTGAGCAGAGCCAGAGAGAGCGGGGCAGGGGATGAGTGACCAGCCTGAACCCTGTCATGTCAAAGTGGGCCGGATCATTCTAGAGATGGGCTCTCATTACTCAAGGTCATGGTCCACAGAAACCCTTAGCACTGGTCTGAGGACAGAAGCAAAGAGCCTACCAACGCTGCCTCTGAACTGGCAAACATCTAAGGTCACGAGTGCTTGGTATGCTGGGTAAAAACAAGTCATAAAATAAAATGTAGTCTGTTTTAAATGTTCTAAAAAGTGCAGTTATCTGTTAAAGCTGATTAAAAGTGTAAAATCAAAACATTACTTGATTATTTAAGAATCCAGACCAGACCAGCACGGCAACAATGGCATAACCAATAGTTTGAGTTTGGGGCGGGGCTATCGGTTTATTTGATCAATGGCAGATGGAGAATGCATTTGGGAAAACCTGTTTGAGAAATGTAATCTTTCAATTCTGTTTGTTGAAGGATACATGGTGTGGAAATGTTAATTTATGCATTTAATTATGTTTATACAATTAATTTATGTTTTAAAATGAAATCAAAACTGCAAATGTTCAAAAGCAATTCAATTTAATAAAATGATGCATTGTTATAAATACACACACACACACACACACACAGGTTTGTTTTTGTGAAAAGTGGGGACATGCCATAGGCGTAATGGTTTTTATACTGTACAGACCGTATATTCTATTGCCCTACACCAACCCTACCCCTAAACCTACCCCTTACAGGAAACTTTGTGCTATTTCAGATTTTCAATACACTCCATTCTGTGTGATTTATAAGCGTTTTGAAAAGTGGGGACATGGGGTAAAGTCCTGAAAAGTCACCTTCTCCTTCTTTTCCTACACACACACACACACACACACACACACACACACACACACACACACACACACACACACACACATACTGCTATTGAGATGTTTATAATTTTTCTGATAACATATCCACCATATCATTCTAAGCACTTTTTATAAATACGTCAAAGAAAGAAAATAATACATCACATAAATGCTATATAATATTAGTGAATCTGTCTGCTTCACAAATGCATTAAAAGCAATCAAGTGAAATGAAGCAAAGGTTATGATTCACTTCATATCAGACCAAGTGAAAAGATAATTGTCTTTTCTCCAGCATCGCTAGAGATGTTCAGAATCACATGATTTATCTCATTATGGAGTAATTTGGGCATTAATATTTTCATCATTACATTGATTTGTCAACATCTATACAAACGAATTAGCAGAAAATATAATAACGTTATTAACTTGCCAGCTGCTAGGGACATGTAATTTCATTTAGACTTGCACTCTCAAAACGGGTGGATATGAGACAGATGGCATTGTGGGTAGTTTAAATGCTTGACACTGTGAAATGAGCATTTTTCCTGTCTGCATTCACCACAGTTTTTTAATTTGCTGA
Source organism: Sinocyclocheilus anshuiensis (assembly GCF_001515605.1). NCBI lineage: Eukaryota > Metazoa > Chordata > Actinopteri > Cypriniformes > Cyprinidae > Sinocyclocheilus > Sinocyclocheilus anshuiensis. The sequence continues at coordinate 162,083 of NW_015552978.1, read as the reverse complement.
AAGCATTAGAAGTTCAGAAAAAATAAGAGTAATGCGTCTGGAGACAAGTCAATTTCTCCTGTTTTTAAATGTTGCTAATCGAACTAGCAAACGACCTCATATCACTCACATTCAGACTGCTGTTGTTGTCACTGTTGTCCTTGCTTGTGCGAGTCTTTTTCAGCCCAAATGTCGAGACTTTCAGAAATTTAATTAATCAACCTCCTGTCTTTTCTCTCAAAACGCAGCACGTTCTCGCTGGGTGTCCCTGCCTTTGCTTTTTTTCCCCCACCTCCTTTGTTGTGCACTTTTCAGTGTCTCTCCATCCACAGCTGTTGATGCTCTGGGGGAGGCTGTCATATGGAAAATAATGTTTAGGGGAGTGAGTGTACAGTTATCGCCCTGCAGTGACCCCATCAACACAAGCCACCATCATTGGCTTGGTCAGTACTTACTCAAGTATACAGTTGCTAAAACGCTCCAATGCGCGCACACACACAAGAATCTGGCTCTTGTTTACCTTAAGGATGTGTAACACTATAATTCCCACATTAACAATGCCATAGAGACTACGGAAACAAAATTAGAGATCTGACGGAGTCACGGAGCCCTAAACAGGTTGACAGTGCAGTGATTCTGTCATCAGCAACTTAGCAACATTCAAGCTGAAATTATACTATACTGAAGCAGCAGGGTATCTGAAACTACGGTAAAGTGAAACAGCAGTGTATCTGACACTACACTACACTGATGCCGCAGGGTGCCTGAAACTATACTACACTGAAAAACAGTGTCTTAAGAGAGTCAAATATATATAGGAACAGAACAGACAGATAGATATACAGAAAGACAGAGTCGTTTCTTTTCTCAATTTCTCAAAGTCTTGTTTTTGAGTCCCAGTCAATACTTCAGGTCAAATTGTCATCTTTTCACAATCATGTGAAAAAAAGTGATATCTGACAAATATCACTGTAGTTTATACTGATTTACTGTAGCTGGTAGATATTTAGACTGACAGACAACAGACCGATAGAACGACTGATAAAACGATAGAACGACAGACAGACAGACAGACAGACAGACATTAATGAGGATGCAGATATTGGAAAACTTTAATTAAACTGCAGCTGCAAGTCATGAAGAGACCATTAGGGATTTTCTTAATTAAGTTACGTTAAAGATGATCATTCTTCTTATTACTATCCATACAGCTATTGCATATGCACTGCTTTGATTTCATGTCTACATTATTACTAGTGATTAAGGCAACGCTACTGCTAGTATTTCAGCCAAGTCACATAAAGAGTAATAATTTATATTGAGATGGTGAAATCTTATGAAATCATATGACCTAACTTTAAACCTAACCATGATTGTAATAGGGGAAACAAAACAAAACTAAAACTCATATTCATACAATTTTTCTGAGCTAAGTTGTACCAATATCATTTCATTGTAGCAGCAAGCTTTGTGTACACACTGACCATTTGTATTTGCTTCAGAAAATGTAAAAATCTAGATTAACTTAGTGGTTGCAACGCCTGTACTCCTGTAAACCTCCTACAAAACTATTCATGATTTTAATAGGAAAAAAAACCACTCATAGTTGTACCTTTTTTGTATGAGCCAAGTTATAACGACATAATTAAATTTCACCACCCTGAAGAGTCTAGAAACCCCCTAATAAGCACTCATAAATGTCCAGGCAACCCAATGACAACCACCTAGCAACCACCCAGAATAAGCTAATAACCAGCAACAAAACACCTAGCAATAAGCCAGCACACTTGTAACTGCATAGCACCCATCTAGAACACCATAGCAATCACCTAGAACACCTAGCAACTGCAACACCCTAGCAACCACAACAGCAACCAAAACCACCACCCGAGCACTTTAGCAACTACATTGCAACATGTTAAAAACCATAACACAGCACTTTATTTGCTTTAGAAAACGCACAAAACCTAGTTTATCTTGCTGGTTGTGACTCTTGCAGTCAGTGATTGTGTAGAAAGTCTACTCTTGATCAGATTATTGACTGGTTAAAACACTTTAATAGAAAGGACATCTGATGGGTTTGAAGCGATGCATTTTTAATAAGTATACTAAAAGACTGATGGACACAGAAATAAATCAAAGCTTGCAAGAACAGTATGTATCTAGTCAGAGGTTTCAGGCACACTGTGGCCTGTTTGCGCTGCCATAATTCATTTGGGTTGTACAGAATACAGGCATATGTATGTTCTCATTAAGATCTCTGTGTTCTCAGCCACAGGGCATTAGCTCCAAGCTAATACATTTGGCAGCTAATGAGCTGCAACGAGTCTTAGGCTAGAGCGAAACGAGGGACTGGGCCAAGTGTCGCCTCTCCCTTCCACTCTGCTCTTTACTAAGACTAGAGAAAAGCAGCATAATGTCCATGCTAATGAATCAATCATGGCTCGCATATAAATCACAACTAACATAACAATCTGGCTTACTGTCATTATGATGAATCCCTTTATTTGGAGGTATAGGCTCAGACCAAGAGCACTCTGTCTCCTGCACATGCAAAAAGTAATGATCATGGACAGAATGTGATACGGTGTGGTGAAACAGAAGTGAAGTACACTGCACGCTCCACTGACTCATTTTTAAATTGCTGTGGCATGGCAGAACGAATGCATTTCAGCACGGCTTGAAGATATCGAGGCTTAGAAGGCAATGATGAAGTTGTGCGATACATTCGCCCAAGACCATGCAGAATATTAGACGAGCTAAGAGATGTTTTAAGGGTCTTCATTACTTCTACATTATTCCACATCTCACTGAATTTTACTTTGCATTGCTCATCTAGATTATAATTTAGATTCTAAAAATACTTTAAGATAGTGGTGGGTTGCGACTCAAAAATGAGTCTGACAAAAGGGAGAAATATGTCATATGTTTTGTTGTTGATGTCAATTTTGCAAATTCATCTGCAGAATTAAATAGATGCCAGTATGGACAGGTTGTGTGACATGCCCTCATCCTCTAAAACCATCAACAAAACTACAAATAAATGCAAATATATACAGACAATATAAAATGCATGTTGACTTGCAATGAGGAAAAATATGATTTGTCCAGTTGATAACTGGCTTAGAGTGTCAAATTCATTGTTTTACATGAACATTTCACAACAAGGTTCAATTTGTGAACATTAGTCAATGCATCAAGTTTAAAGTGCACCTATTATGCAATTTTGAATATTGCCTTTCATGCAGTGTGTAATGTAGCTGTATGTGAATGTAAACAATCTGCAAAGTTGTAAAGCCAAAAGTGCACGATAAATAAAGTTATTCTCTCAAAAGAAAGAATCGACTCTGAACAGCCTAAACGAGTCATCAGTAATTAGAATCCCACTTCCGTGACGGCTACACGTTTATTTATTTATTTATTTTATTTAAAGTTGTTCATTGTTAATTCATGTTTGTTCATAATACATTAAATGTCAATTCCTAACTTGAAATGTTAATATGTATTAGTATAAGTAGAAATTAACATGAATCAAGATTAATAAACAATGCAGAAGTATTTTTCATTCATGTTAGTTATTGCAACTAATGTTGAACTATATAATGAATTGAACCATTTTGTAAAGTTCTGAAACCATCAAAATTCAAGAGACTTTTAAAAACCTACCGTAATTGTAATTATTCAGCCCTTCATTTAAATACTATTGCATATTGTTGAGCCAATGAAATTCATGTTTTTACTTCTTTGTACATTAGATAATTTAATTGTAGCGAATAAGCTCAAAGGGGAAATATGAATAATTAATTATAACTAGTTATAATTAATTATAAATATTTAGATCCGCTGTAAGTATTTACTTGACCTCTCAGTGTCAACTGTCTGTCAATTCTAAGAACGTTAATTTCCTGGTTAAGGAAAATAACTTTCTTACTGTACAATACTACTCAGAGCATGTAGCAAAAATCTGCATGATTAGGGACTCCAGTTATGAGCAAACAATGAACAACCTCAAGTGTGGTACAAGTAAGACTTTATTAACTACATAAACACTTAAACTAGTCTAACATACACATACACATACACACACAAACGCATACAGTTGGCATAGGAAAAAGGGTAAAAGCTTAAGCAGTAAAGAGAAGAGAAATAAAAACATGAAGCTATGGTACCATTTGATATTCAGCAGATCGACAGCCTGAAGGAAACATCAGATTCTTAGTTCAAACACACCTTTGTAAAAA
>NW_015552978.1:155786-156489 GCF_001515605.1 Sinocyclocheilus anshuiensis | reverse complement strand
CAAGCACCCAGTGTTAATTGTTTATTAATTCTAAGAAATGTTTATTTCCGGGTATGGGAAATAATGTCCTTATTGTACAATACTACTCAGAGCATGTAGCCACATGATTAGTGATTAGGGACTCCAGTTATGAGCAAACAATGAACAACCTCAAGTGTGGTACAAGTAAGAAACTACATAATACATAAACACTTAAACTAGTCTAACATACACATACACACACACGTAGTTCAAACACACCTTTGTAAAAAGGTGCAAATGATACTTAATGTATCAATTAATAAGACTAAGTTTGATACTTGCACGTCTCGCCTGTGTGAAAGAGAGTCCTGATGCACTTTGGGGCTACAGTTGGTTGGCTGAAGTTAGGTGATGAGAAAGAACCATTTTGAGTCAGAGGATCTTGATGAATGGAAAGACTAGGCACGAGGCCTGGCACAAACTTAGTGTGTCCTTAGAAGCGTTCTAGCTCCCATCCTCACCTTCTCAGAATCTAACCGAACCGAAGACTGACTGGCTATGTGTTGGAGCCCACCAGGCACGCCCGCACCGGCTCAGGCTCCAACACGCTTCTTAGCAGAAGAAGAACAACAAGAACCTGGGCGGAACTGTGCGTGAGCCTTTTAAGGTCTGAGAAGATTCCCACCTCTCAGGATGGGTTTGTCCAATGAGAAAGGATGAAATTCCAAGCGCGAGGTTGGAA
>NW_015552978.1:155164-155402 GCF_001515605.1 Sinocyclocheilus anshuiensis | reverse complement strand
AGTTTTATGACCCTTTGTGTGAGAGCATGGTAATTTGCATATGGAACTCTAATCAAAATTACTAAAGATTCTTAGAACACTAATATATTGTCTATGCATCTACATATAATATAAACGCTCATTTAGATCATCAGAAGACAATTTCAAAGAGACCAAACATGGTATCGGTGGGGCTATATTAACTAGTGATCTATCATAACACACACACAAAACAGTATACAATTCAAAAGACAATATA
>NW_015552978.1:149582-154364 GCF_001515605.1 Sinocyclocheilus anshuiensis | reverse complement strand
TAGAAGAGTCCATTTTTATGGGCATTGTGTGTCTTTCCTAAGGGTAAATGAATTGTGAGTTTCTCTGCCCGCATTCCTTTGGGCAATAAAACCAGTGATATTAGCATTGGTTGCCATGGAACCAGAGGTCTGTTCTGCCTTTCTGAGGTGTTAGATGCATTTCGGGGGAAGGGTCCATAGACCCTCGTAGTTGGTTTGTTGACTGAGGGGTGTTACAGAGTATTTGTTAAATATAACTAAAAAAATTGTGTTTCTGGTTGGTCCAGACGCTACATCATACTGTTGGGCTGCCACTTAATATCTAATGTAAAATCTGGAGTTTAACCACATTAATCACTGCTTTAAGATACCCTTGAAATAAACCTTTAATTATTTTATCTTTAAGGTTTTTACATTTTCATTTAATTTGAAAAATCTTTGTTTAATTTGTTAATACATGGTTTCATATTTTCCACCAGGAAGTTGTGTCAGAATGTGAACTGATTCCAAGCTCTAGCCTTGCTGAAAGGCTGTTCATCCGAAATGTTTTGCTAAATTAGTTCAATAATTCATGAGAGTAAAGACTGGTCACATGAGGGGCACAACTGCTCGCTTGCCCATATTCAAAACTGCAAGTTGTTCACCCTTAGATGAAAATGCTAGTTATCATACAGTACAGTATACTAAATGTACACCAACAGGTTTGCCATTTCTCCTCCATTGCTATCCATCACTTCATTGTTATTATAGTGAGCCAGTTTAAACCATTAGAAAATGCAATTATTTTTATGTTTGAACTAAGCTCATTATCCATTTTACAAATTATTTGGCACTTACATGGCATAGAATATGCACTTAGTTGAGAAACATTTATATAGGTCACTGTAAGTTGATTATTCTGTTTAAAACATTTTAAAAGTAAAGCACATTACATGCTCACAATTTAATTCCACATGCAAGATGTTTACTAGTTAGCCTGTCTATGTTTTACTGAACAATATATTTGTTGTGGCTTCCTGTGGAAGAATTCCAATAAATTACTTCGACTCATTGTGGCTAAACAGTTTAGCATCTGCATCAAATCCAATCTCGGCCAGAAAGTGTCAAGCACATTAAACTGTCTCTCCCTCTCCTCCCTGCTTTCTCCACCATGTACTCCCATTAAGACAAGAGTAATAACTCCCTTAATTATTTTTTGCATGAAGAACAAAGTTCATAAATGAGCGTTTAAACGAGTCATGGTGGAGCCTGCCACCCTCTCCTTATGACTTTATCTGATAATTAATAAAAAAAAAATGAGATACTCCTTTGACTTAACTGCTGCTGAAACATGACCAGGATATTGGAGGCATCCTTTAACGACCTGGGATAGGGTGATAATTAAAAAGCTGTCAGGGCGCATTACATTATCAGGTCTACTTGCGTATGGATGTGTGTGTTTATGTGTGTCTTCCCACAGATGTATCTCTTGACCCCAGCCTAAGTTGATATGCAGGGTTGGCTACAGCAGAGATCAAAGGTCACAGATTAATCACGGCCCCAAACATTCGTAATTTTCAATTATGATGCCGCGGGGGAGCCCATCTTGAGGAAGGACACGTGGAGGACGGCTTTGCTGAGAGGCTCCTACCGTCTCGCTCTCATATTTCAAACACATTGTCACCTGCTTCATAGGCAGAGTGATAATTAAAACTGTGCTAAACACACCATCTTTTTAAGAGCAATCAGCTTGGAAAGGTCACAACCTGTGCATTCCAGAAAGAAAAGGCATGATAAATGGGATAAAACAAAGTAGAGTAGGCCCATAATGGTCCATAAAGAAGGTTCACTGCTGGTCAGCAAACTAATAGTCATCATGGCCACCCACTGATGTCCACTACTGACTGACTGGTTAATGATGGACTTAGAGTGAAATGACAACCATTAACCTGCAGCGCTTTAATGGCTAACTTGATAGGAAACTCGCACCTACAGATTATCAACCTGCTGGCGCCACGCAAACAAAGAGTTTTTAGAACAAAACAAGATAACCTCATCGCTACAAAATTGTGAGTGTTAAATTATTAGCTTGTTTACTAACTTTGGCAAATCCACAGATTAGTTCTTCCATCACTTATACAGTATTACAGTTTTTATTAACATTTTGAATCAGATTTTATTTTTATATTTTCTGTTTTCACTTTTAGCTAAAGTTTTAGTGATTTTTTTGGGTCATTTTTATTATCTTTTAAGCCTAAATAGTGTTTATTAATTTCTATATATTCGTTTTAGTTTAGTTAATTTGAGTTATTTTATTACTTTGTTAAACTAAATGAAAATGAGAAATGGTGCCTCAGCAACTAGCTGAAATAAGTTTTTTTTAACTTAATGTTTATTTTATTAAATTTACTTTTTATTACTGATAATAACTTTCACTTGCCTTGAAAACACTTGTTGAAGCATCCTGGTATCTTCTTAACACAACTTTGACAAAAGCGTGTGCAGCCATCCTAGGTTATAAAACCTTTAGGTTGTGAAAACATTGTTTTGAAATGTTTCTAAAATGTTAAAATGTGCAGTTTTCTTGTTGTGGTTATAATGTTATTTAAATGTTTATTTCATCATTCTACTACCTTTATTTTCACCCATAATATAACATTATTTGAACATTTATTTTAAAGAACATTAAAATGCCCAGTTATCCTGCCGTGATTAGAACGCTATTTAAAGGTTACAAAAAACATTTCATGGAATGTTCATCAAGTACAAATAACATCATGAGAATGTCTCAAGAATATTGTTATAAGAATGTTTTCCCTCAATGTTATGAGAACGTATATCAAATATTAGTAAAGTTAGTAAACATTATTAATAAACATTACTTCATAAATGTTTTGTCTTAACATTTATATAACTTTTAAAAAATATTAGTGAAAGTTGTGAGAATGTTCCATGTTAGCTGGGATCCACAAGCCTTTCTAAAATGAGCACTGCTAATAGTAGCACTGGTAGAGCATGAACAATTTTATACAAACTTTACATTTAAATAGACAGCACAGGTGTATCCAAACTGTTTTAGAACAAAGTCAAGAGCATTTCATAAGCGCCAAACCAGAAATATCTTGGATGTGACATGCTAATCATATCAAGACTTAGCACACCAGGAAGCAGCGCTGTTGACCTTCATCGAAACAGAAAGTGATGAGTTCACCTTGTGCATATGTAAAGAAATTATGTAAATAGTGCATTCTTGTCCACATAAATCTTCACAGTGGGATGCTGAGGGCCTGTTGGGCAGTTTTCCCTCAGACAGTTTGGAGCTGCTGAGTCCAAGCAGCAGGACGGTCTTTCACTCCCTCAGGGGCATGAAATGGGCTGCCCACCATCCTTTAGATTTATCTTACTCACTTTCATTCACTCTAGCACACACTCTAAAACCTTCCAGGTTGAAGCCAGTACAGAAAGCTACATTCACCCCCAGCCATTTCCTCCTCTCTTTGGGATATGCGGATTCAAATAGGTGATTTTTCAATTTAAACCTTGTCACATCTGTCAGAAGTATATATATATACACAATAGTGATATTTCTCTTAGCCTAGTTCAGTCAAAAGTTAACCCACTAAGGCTAAGTTCAGAAACATACTTTATTGAAAGTATGCAAATGCCAATGCAGCTGCAAGCAGCCGGTTCCATAGAACTTAATGTCTGCATTTAAAGGAATAGTTCACCCAAAAATGAAAATTCTGTCATCATGTTGTCCCAAACCTGTATGAGTTTCTTTATTCCGTTGAGAACAATAGAAGATATTTTAAAGAATGTGGGCAACCAAATAATTGACTTCCATAGCATGGAAAAAATGGCTACCGTCAACTGTTTGGTTGCCCATATTCAAATGCAAATTCATACAGGTTTGGAACATCATGAGGGTGAGTAAATGATGACAGAATTTTCATTTTTGGGTGAACTATCCATTTAAGGGAGCTTTAGAGTAACATTCAAAGGTTTGCACTATTGTCAAATATAACTTTTTTTCTTCAAACTGTTGTTCCATGTTAGCAGTTGACCTCGAAGAAGATAGTTTACCGTAATGTCTACAACAGACTACTTGTTTTGTGTTATGAATTTTGTGTTATGAACATTTTGGAAAGCAACGACGCATGAAATGAGACAGTGTCATTGAAAAAGTGGGAGAGAGAGTGGAAGAACAGAGGTAGAGAAATGCTACTTTGCACTGCAGACTCTCATTTTCTTTACACTGAAATCTGTATTTATAGACCACTTGCCTCATTTATCAACATAAACACCTGCCAGAGGGGGAAAAAAGACAATAGAGAGCTTTCGGCATAAAGTCTGGTCCACATTGCACCATGCAGAATTCAGAACTTTTTCACATCTCACAATTGTGAGTTTACATTTTGCAATTCTGTTTTTAAGTATATACTTTTAAAAGTATATTTAAAAGTCATTTAGAAATTTTAGCTCACAATTCTGACTTTTTTCTCAGAATTGCAAGTTTATATCTTACAATTCAGACTTCTCAGAATCTCTCAATTCGGAGTTTATATCTATCTCTGTTTTCTTTATAAACTCCGAATTGAGAGATTCTGAGAAGTCTGAATTGTAAGATATAAACTTGCAATTCTGAGAAAAAAGTCAGAATTGTGAGCTAAAATTTCTAAATGACTTTTAAATATACTTTTAAAAGTATATACTTAAAAACAGAATTGCAAAATGTAAACTCACAATTGTGAGATGTGAAAAAGTTCTGAATTCTGCATGGTGCAATGTGGACCAGACTTTATGCCGAAAGCTCTCTATTGTTTT
>NW_015552978.1:148021-149154 GCF_001515605.1 Sinocyclocheilus anshuiensis | reverse complement strand
TTGTTAGGATAGGACAATATTTGGCTGAGATACAACTATTTGAAAATCTGGAATCTGAGGGTGCAAAAAAAAAATAAAATATTGAGAAAATCGCCTTTAAAGTTGTCCAAATGAAGTTCTTAGCAATGCATATTACTAATCAAAAATTACGTTTTGATATATTTACGGTACAAAATATCTTCATGGAACATGATCTTTACTTAATATCCTAATGATTTTTGGCATAAAAGAAAAATCTATAATTTTGACCCATACAATGTTTTTTTTGGCTATTGCTACACATATACCCCAACGACTTAAGACTGGTTTTGTGCTCCAGGGTCACATATATATATGCAATTCTTTGAAAAAAGTCAAAATTATGAGATATAAAGATACAATAATCTTATTATATTATTATTCCATGGCATAAACAAGCTTTCATAGATAGTGTGAATCGTATAACAATAATAATTCATCTAAATAATGCAGTGGTAGCTTCTATGAGCGGTTGATCAGAAAACGTGGAAAAACTGTTAAAAATGTATACAGTTTCTGTGATAAGAATTTGTAGACTGAATAAAAAAAAGAAGAATATACAGATTTGCTCACAGATACCAACTCAAGCCACACTGTAACTGATTTTTGTAATTTGAACAGTATTATACTGTAATTATTTTTTTACTGTTTGGTGGAAGTGGCTGTAAAAGGACAAAAGAGAAATGCACCTTAACTCGACGAAAGGTTAGTATATTATTTCTGTTTTATGCAAAACTGCGATATTTTAAGATGCTTTCACTTGTTAACAGCAAACTAACATTATTCATCGTGCCATTTTTCATGTCGGGAGTTGGAGCCTTTTTTTCTGACTGACGGCCGGAATGCCGCCAAAAGGCTGATAACATCGACTGCTGAGTAAGTTAAGGTCACCTATATTAGACGAAATAAACCTTAGTTAAACCGAAAAACATTCTGCTGCCCTTTAATGCAAGTTAGCTCCTCTGGCGAGTCGTTATTTAACCTTAACAGCGAATTAACATGAAATACTGAGGTAAAGTGCGTTAGGCAAACCACTGTTTCAGTGGAGATTTTAAACAGTATTTTCTAGTACTTCTTTTGTTTGTTATTTTCAGATTTCTAGTCTGGATGTAGTC
>NW_015552978.1:110516-147829 GCF_001515605.1 Sinocyclocheilus anshuiensis | reverse complement strand
TACTGTAAATAAAATACAGTAAAGACATTATTGTACTGTAAATGCAATTACAGTACTAATACTGTAAACATTTTTACAGTAAATTACTGGCATCCAGCTGCCAGTAAGTTACTGTAAAATTTACAGCAACCTATTTACAGTGCAGCCAATCAAATTCTAGCTTGCCATGAACATACTTTCCAGTTTTTTGTGCAGTATAGAGTAGACGGTCAGCAAACGGACTATCATTCCCATCACTCTCTCTCTCTTTCTCAGCCTGTCACTGGTGTGGATGTTATGACACTGATCAGCCCCACAATGGCACTTCAGTGTGTCTCACTTCAGCGCTGCTCGTCATGCCAATCCAGCCGAACAACCCACAAAGTCAGGGAGGCAGTGGAGCAATCGCACCGTGGGATGAACCCAATAAATATGCACATTTTCATTATCCCTACAGGGGCAATGAATGAATTTAAAGTCTACACGATACTCAGAAATCTAAAGCACTGTCACAAAGCAAAAAAGTGTCTTAACACCTATTCATCATGTTCTACAAAGCATAAATTAGGTCAAACCTGTCCCTGTTATATTTGGATTCTGAAAATGTAGGTGCTTATCAGTCTTGTGATCAGATTTCACAGCATCAGTCTCTAAAAATGTGATTTGCTGCTGTAATACACAGTATGGACCACATGAAGGCTGTCACAAATGCCTTTTATTGAGACTTTTATGCTGTAAATATTAAACAAAAAAAATAGAGTACAAACAAATTGGACCTGTTCCCTAAGGCAAGTGACCGCTGCTTTATTATTATTCATTTCTTTCTATCTGTCTCTTAGCGTCATTGTTTTGGGAGCTGTTTCAAGGGGCTTAACAACAAGAGCTTGCGGTTATTATTTCCAAGCAGCACTGAGAATATTAATCCATTCCTAGATATTGCATCAATACTTTAAATAAACCTTTCTTTGTCTGTCTCCCTCCCAGCACAAAAACAGAAAAGAAATCACCCATGGTGAAGAACAGCAGAAGATATGTGGCAGTTGCTGTAAATATTTCAGAGTCCTCATGGCTGGCACAGACACTAAAAAGCTGTTCCATTGAGCTGCTGTTTTACCCTTCCTTACAGAGGAAGGGGCGTCTAAATGTCTTCGAATACATCAGGAAGATGGACACTTACAACCATTGTAATATCCAGTCATACTCATACAAACCTGAAGTACATGTCCAGCCCAGTTACAGTTTAAGTACTCTTGTTATTCAAATATAACCAAGCATAGAAGGACTATTTTGTATCACTATTTTTGTATTATTATTATTATTATTACAGGGTACATAGTGTAATGTTATTGACTACAAAAATGTACCATTAACCAGCATATCATAGGTTTTTCTGACAAATTTTAAGAAGTCCATAAAACACAAAAGTATGAATAAAACAGCAAAAATGTAAATGCTAACATAAATATGAATCGATTTTTCTCTTGGACAATACATTTTGTCAGTAAAAAAAAAAAATCACATCTAGCCCCAATAAAAATGAAAAATGTATGAAAAATATTGGTAATAACTCTGCGTCCAGTTTTTAAAACACACACAGATGTAGAAGTTCTTAATTTAGACTTTTCCTTTGGAATCAAACCAGAAGTGAGGAACCAAGACTGTGTAAAGTCTCATTTGTCATTCAACACTACTTACATTCAGAAACGTTTTTCTGCAACAAAATCAAATAGAGAAAATTAACACAAAACTGCATTAAAAGAGATAGATCATGCAAAAATGAAAATTCTGTCATCATTGTTCCAAACCTGTATGATTTTTTTTTTCTCTGCAGAACATAAAAATATATATTTGAAATATGTGGGTAAACAAACAGTTGCTGGTCACCACTGACTTCCATAGTATGGGGAAAAAATACTATGGAAGTCAATGGGGACCAGCAACTCTTTGATTACCAACATTCTTCAAAATATCTTCTTTTGTGTTCAGCAGAAAAAAAGAAATTCATACAGATTTGTCACAACTTGAGGGTGAGCAAATTTTATTTTTTAGGGTGAAATATATAGTTCAGTCATGAAACAATTGATGGCGCAGGCTGACGGGATGTTAACATAACTGATGATATCCAGAGAGTTAAACTACTTGGCACAAGCTGATTGGTTCATGCTGCATACGCAGCCAATGAGCTTACTGCCTGTGAGTGAGTGAGTGAAGTGACGTGTGGCCAAGTATGGTGACCCATACTTGGAATTTGTGCTCTGCATTTAACCCATCCAAGTGCACACACACACAGCAGTGAACACACATACACACACCGTGAGCAGTGGGCAGCCAATGCTGTGGCGCCCGGGGAGCAGTTGGGGGTTCGGTGCCTTGCTCAAGGGTCTCACCTCAGTCGTGGTATTGAAGGTGGAGAGTGCTGGATATTCACTCCCCCCACCTACAATCCCTGCCGGACCTAAGACTTGAACCCGCGACCTTCGGGTTACAAGTCTGACTCTCTATCCATTAAGCCACGATATATGGCTGGCTAGCATTCACTAGAGATTCCTGCAGCGCAGAGTTTCTCTGAAACCCTCCACCTTCCCCAGCTCCACCTCACCACCTGTATAGATCTGCTACAGTTTATTTTATATGCTATTTGTGCAGCAGCAGTATGTCTTAAATACTCACAGCACCGTATTGCCATATGCACTGGCAGTAGCAAATTCCTGTGCTTGCTTGCAGCAGCAGCAATAATCTACAACTACAGCATTAACCAACAGCAGCAGCAATTCAGCAGCAGCAGCAGCGTAGCAGATCTATTCCGCCAAGACCAAATACATTAACACTGTCATATCCATCACCATGCTAAAATCCTCAGAGAATTGTCATGATTGAACTATCACTTTAATTTAATTTAATAATGTAATTTAGTTTATTTCTTGATTTTAGTTGGCCATTTATTTCATGTATTTATTAATGTATTAAAATATGTACATTTATATAAACAAATGTAGACTTTGTTTTTTTTCTCAAGTTAACTGTGACGGCGGTATTAACAGCTCAATTTAAAATAAATATCTGAGGGGTCTCACAGAAATCATCCATTAGCCTTCCTTTTCAGGGATAGTTTGATAGACTCTACTCTGTACTTTCAAAGTCTTGTGCTCTTTGGATTTTCAGACCTACAACCACAAGTCAATAGAAAAGCCTCTTTCTTTGCTTACAGGTCAGTAAATACAGAAAGAGAGAGAGAGAGAGAGAGAGAGAGAGAGAGAGAGAGAGAGAGAGAGAGAATGAGTGCCTCCATATCTCAAACTAACTCCCAGTAATATAGTCTGGTCACAGCAACCCAAAACAGAAGTGGTCTCTAAGAATGCATAGCGTGTGCTACTCTCTCCACCATACAGACTCCTCCATATGCGCTTCCTGATGAGCACCAAAAATCGCTTTTTCAAGGGTATCTCACTTTCGGCTTCTCCTGTGTCATGATTGATGCAAGACGCTCCTAGCCAAGTACTCATTGTTTTTAAGACCACATACCTGTGTTATGAATGTTGCATAAGTTAGATAATAAGGAGAGAGAATTTGCTTGCAGATGGAATAGAGGCTGGACACGTGCATTCAATATTAATCCTCTATTTGTGGGGAAACTCCAAGAGATGAGTGCCGGAGAGAAGAACAGACATTGGTGAAAGGACTTATTAAAAGAGCAGATGTGCATCTCTGATACTTTTTCTTTCTTTCACCTCTTGCACCACAACCATCCTTGCCCAAACTTTCCTTGGGAAAAGCATCAACTAAAAGGACAAACCAAACAAATCTACCATATTGCGGTGTACACGGGGAATATCTGCTACGACAGTCCCTCTCGCCCCTGTTTATGGGGAGGAGAGATTTATCAATATAACATGTGCTGTGCTGTTAGCTGACAAGCTGTGAAACTCCCACAGCCCTGAACCCAGTGAGCAATGAGAATTCTGGGAGAATGTGAGGCTCTTGGAGGTGTTCATACCTTCACTGAACTGTGACCAGGAGAGAAAGAAAGAAGGAACAGTGAAAGACAAATTGATAGGAAGAGGAAAGGAAAAGTGTTATGAATCCTCAAGAATCATGGAACTTAACCCTTTGACGCGTACGATCACACCGGTGTGATCAGTTGTTTGTGAATATTTTGAATAAAACAGGAAAAACGAAATAAAAGCGATCCATGTGTCACACAGATCTATTGTGGCTGCGTTGTGTCACATGACAAGCATGACGCGTCGCCATGGAAACAATAAGGCGATACATTTTAAAATAACGGTCGCCAAAAAAAAACTCACGCTGGGGGCTCAGCTAGAATATTTTAAACTCACGTGCGAAAGGGTTAAATGCAATCAAGAGAATCTGAGGATGTTAATGACAAGTGGAAAAAGTCATTATCAAAGTTGCGGCTCTGTTTCTCACTTATTCTCTTCTCACATAAAAATTATTTTCTAAAAATATAGTATATAATATCTAGATATACACAGTACACACATTTGTATGTAATATAAATATATAAATAATATAAAATAATTATATTTTCTCAAAAACAGTAAAAAAAAATTATAAATTAAAATATATTATAATAAATAATAATGATAAAACTTACCTCCTTCCTAGCACATCGAACCTACTATGAAAAAATGGCTTGTCTGTACACATCTTCAATAGAGAGAGAGAGAAAAAAAATCAGACAGCACTGCATTTAATTTTAAGAGTCTTAAAGGCACACCAGTGCAAAACAAACAAACAAAAAACAACAAATAAAGTCTGTTAAATTCTAAGGTTCTAAGAGAATCTACTTTTGGTGAGAAACACTTCTAACATTATAGTTACACAAGTGGACACCAGGGTAATAAACTATGCTATGACCCATTTAAGATGACATGACAGAGCATGTCAGGACGTCATTCGGCACCTCAGCTGAGTAAGATACAGTAGGCGTCATGAGCGGTGGAAAACTAAACTTTACTGTCTGCTTAATGGACCTGAACAGGAGTCATGACGGACACACTCAGTACCTTATATTGCCCGACTGCAGTTACACTACTGTTTGCTAGCATCAGTGCCAGTGGAATCTATGCACAAAGTGTCTCATTCAGAGTAATTCAGATGAGACGGCACTAAAGCAATGAGAGTGCATAAGCAGACAGCAGTTTCCAGATGCATACTAATAACTTTCTCACTGAAAGCCATTTTCTTAATAAGTATTTTTTTTTTCTAGTAAAAAAAAATCTTTACTTAATATTTTAAAATCTTGAATTAAGTTTATTTTATAATTGTGCTTAAAACAAAATTTCTTGAAATTTAAAAAAATGATATGCATTTATTACATAATAGGCAGATTTTTCATTTGTTTACACTTAAAGGGATAGTTCACCTAAAAATGAAAATTACCCCATGATTTACACACCTTCAAGCCATCCTAGGTGTATATGATTTCTTCTTTCAGATGAATACAACCATCCATCATAAAAAGTGCTCCACACGGCTCCGGGGGGAGGTTAATAAAGGCCTTTTGAAGCGAATCGATGCATTTGTGTAAGAAAATGATCCATATTTAAAACTTTATAAACTGTAATCTCTAACTTCCGCTAACTGTCATATGCATGTTCACTAGAGAGTGGTGTTCCAGTGGATGACGTAGGATGTAAGCGTAGCATAAACTCTGGTAAGCTTAAGCTTTTTTTTTGGGGTGAACTATCCCTTTAAAACCAGTGAAAATACACTGGGGATAGTGCATGTCTGATCACATGGTAATGTATTCATACTACAATCAGGCTACGGGGGAATTAAGGCCACTAAGACATGATTCTTGATCTAGTGAATCTTATTAAAACAAACAACCTCATGCAAATTGCATTAGGCCTGTTTTAGTGCATTACCAGAGTCTGTATAATGCATGAACTCATGGATAATACACCTCTTTTTCAGCTAGTAAAAGACAGATTCAATTAATTCAGAAATCAGGGGACAGAAAAACAGTTACCACTAAAAATATTTATATATTTAGTCATTTTTAGTCACATTTAGTCTGTTTGTTTGACAAGTGCATCTTTTTTATGTGTAAAAAGTAAGTGGCATCAGAGCAGTGGTGCGGACAACACTTGTCATAATGCAAATTAAAGAAAAGTAATGTGAGAATGTACAATGTAAATAAGCTGCCATAAAAATAAAAGTCTAAGCTTTGCTGAGGATGCTGAGGACAGTGTGTTGATCAAACAAGCAGAAAAAAATAATAAGATTACATTTCCACAACAGAAAAAAAGTTTGTGGTGCAGTGGCTGGTTAGTGCACATGTTGAGCTCAGGTGCCCATGTGGCTGACAAAGGTTTGTTTCCTGCTTTTTATGGAAACATTACCTAACAAAATTTTACCTAATAATCTCCATCCAATATCTTGACTCTATTTGATGAAGTGGAAAAAGTACTGATAAGATTAAGCATCAAGAACAGAAGCTAACGCTTTTCTACTTATCAGAAAGGATTAAGCACACTTGCATGTTAAACCAAGGCAGTTACATCAACCTACATCCTTCTTCCATTTCCTGTTTTCAAGCATTTCATCAGAAATGAGGGCATCTGCTTGATTTTCTCAGGGACAGGACATATATGTGTAACCTTGAGACAAGTCTCTCAGTAACGTGTTACTGCACCATAAAACAGAGCTTATTATACAGCATACAAATCGTGACACATTTTTCTTTTAGTCTACCATTCTGTTTAAATTCAAAATAATGCTGATCAATAAGGAAGTAAATAAATAAACAAAACAAGAATTAAAAAAAATAAATAAGATAATGAAGTAATAAAATTAAATAAAATTAAATAAAAAGTGATTCAGTCAAATCAGGTTGTGCTCATTATTTGCAGTAGACAAAATATTAGAATGTGGGTGAAATTACAAGTCATTCACTTTGTCATAACAATTGGCATATTTAATATATTGTATTATATAGAATACAAATATATAGAATATATAGAAATAACTATTATAACATTTTTTGTCAGATTTGTTTTATGCAGTTTTAATGCATCCTAAATTATAATAAGGTCTACATTTTATTTAAATACACACATAAAACACAGTAATTGCATATTCTGCAGTAAAAAGTTGGTAAAAGCACTTTTCTTCTGTAGCCTGTACGTAATTTCATGCAAACTACAGTATATGAGGGGATAAAGTAAAAAAAAAAAAAAAACACTTTTAATGGAAGTCAATGGCTGCCAGCAACTGTTTGGTTACCAACATTCTTCAAAATATCATGTTCAACAGAAGAACGAAATTCAACGAAGAACGAAAGTCTACACAATTGACTTGAAGTGACATGAACCAAAAACCTCAATGTCTTCGACAGACCTCATGAGCTGACCATCATGGCCTGGGGCAGCAGGGGAACTCAGTCATATTATGGTTTGGTGACTCTTAAAAAAGAGAGAGTTCGACTGGATAGTTGTGGCATGGAGCCACTGCTCGCTGGCGGACGAGAAGCAATTTTTCAGCGGTTCTGAGCACTCAGTCTCTCTGTCCGCTGTCGGGGTCTCGAAAGGTCACCATGGCTGCATGGACATTGAGCTTTGGAGCAGCCGCTGTGAATTGACTTTGATTCGGTTGGCTTTAAAGAAACAAATGGCGGGCCCAGGGTGTCCAACTCTAATGTCTTTCTCATTGTTCAAATACACAGAGCAAAGATTCAACCCCTTTCTTCTTTGGTGTGCTATAAAAATAAACATTGCTCTCTTCCAGCATTATCAATATGACGGTTCCGTTAAGACGTGTGTTTATATGTGCACATAGTCCATTGAGATTTCACAGCAGAAAACATTCTGCATGGGCCTCCATTAAGAATTGATGCTCAGAGCTATATTCAAAGTCATTTTGTACTTCATTATAAAGTATCTGTTTTTCTTTGCCTTTAATAAAGTCTCGCATGCACCCTGAGGATGCTTGAAAAATAAAAGTTAAAATAATATGTCACTCTAAAACAACAAATGAATCAATTTCCTCTCTTCTTGGCTCTCCATGTTGCTAACAATTTTCATTAATTACAGGAATACAGGCAGGTAATAATAGTGGCACAAACTATAAAGAAAAGGATAAAATGTGATAAAATGATTTCTAATAAATATTATTACATATTTAGCATATGTATGATATACATAACAATTATGGTTTATGATAAATAGTTTTTAATACAAAAAACATTCTTGTCACAGAAAAGGTGTATTCAAGCCACTGTTTGTATCAGTTTCATTTTTAGATATATTTTAATAAATTAATAGATAGAACAGTAATGTGCCTGTCATTCATTAAATGGCTCAAAATAGGAACCAACAGGAACAACAGAGGTGTAGTTATCTGTCCCCCACCCCAAAAAAAAATCTGAATTACTAAGTGGTAGCTGAGCTGAGCACTCCTCAGGCCAGGGGTATCTTCAGTTTCTCTCTGGGGAGGTAATTTAGAGGTAAAAGTTAAGCTTGTGCTCAGGCACGTGCACAGGTAGGGCTCAACCTGTGCAGAGCACATGCCCTTTTTGTCCTTACACTCCGAAGTGCCCTTTTTTTTTTGTTTTGTTTTTTTGTTCTTCTTCAATAAATCAATGCTATCACCCTTTACGTCTGTCTGTCTGTTTTACAAATATATTTAGCGAATGAAAGGTATTAAAAAGAGTTTGTGACTAAATCTTGTTGGATCCGCTCAAACTGTCAGTCAAACCTCATAACTCCACCCCCTGTCTTGACTGACTGAGTGCAGTGAACTGAAGTAAATAAATATCTTCTTGTTTGTATAAGTACAGCGTTGTCTTTACGCAAGAAACACTAGTATGTCTACTGTATAAAGGCTCATGTTTTATGCATTTGAGGTCTGAGACCGGACCTGCGGAGAGAGGGCATTTGCCATCTAAATTAGTCATAGCCAATAGCCTACACTTAAATAGCATTTGCATACACTAGCATTTCATCTTTTATAAAATGATGCCAAACGTATTTTACAACAGGAAAAACTGAGCGCCCATATAGCTACAACAAACTTTGTAACCTGTTGATCAAAACATAATGTGATGCTGCCGTTTTAATGATGGACAAATTGCACATTTTGCACACACATTCGCCGGTCAAAAACCCGGCCATAACTGCATTTGAGTTTGACACAAAGCGACTGAGTGTTCCTCGTCAGCTAGGTAAAATATATTTCTAAGAAAATTCTTCTTTGATTTATGATGGCTATCTGCTGATACACTTATTAACATTTAATCATATTATATATGGTCACACTCACAGCATGGTTAATGTTTACGATGTTAATATGCATGTATTTGCTAGCTAGCTAATTTTTGAATGTAGTATTCTATACTCTCCGCTTATCATTAAGATGTGACCAGTAAAAAAAGGGGGAGGGGGGGTGCCCTTTTTCAGTTTCAGCACATGCCCCTCAAAAGGTCTGTGCACGGCCCTGCTTGTGCTGTAGGACTAGACAAGCGCACAGATGATTGACTGACATGGTAACAGCGCTTCCTGCTAGAATACAGCCAGTGGAAAGTAACAGTTAACGCATAAGAAAATGCAACTAAAAATGCATCTGAAATCTTCATATCTGATAGTAAACCCTGAAGCCCTGACCTCCCTCCTTTCCCAGATGTGTGAATGCACACGCAAAGGCACTGCATGTAAACTGTCAAAGTAAAAACACCAGCCACGTCCTGAGGGGCGATCCATACTGCACAGGCCATATTAACCCAGCTGTCTGGCTTCTGGTCCTGTGTGTCTCTCAAAGCCCTGGAAACCCTCCTCTAGCCCTATGTGTGCAGCAGCGACAAACACAACCTTCTGTAATCAGATACATTTGCGAGTGGAACAATGAGAAATATGCAGCGCAGGACTTGTAGTTATTAATATAGATCTGAATGGATCACGAAAAGTGAAAAAGCGAAAAGTGAAAAGCCAGATCAAATCAGGGCTCCAGACAAAAAAATTGAGTAAGGAGCCGTTGGCTCCTATAAGAAAAAAACTTAGGCGCCAAATTATTTTTTTAGGTGCCACAGAATAAATGTGTTTTACTTATTTTATTATTATTATTATTTTATTATTATTTTTTTTTTACATTTTAACATTTCAATCATACTGTCATGTGTTTATGTCTAATTTTTCTTGACTTTATCAGCATTTTAATCCATCTTGTAGATGACCTGGGAACTAAGGTTCACTTAAATGTCTTCTCCAACTTGAAATATACAGTCACGCATTTTTTATTACACAGAATATGTACCAATATCATGGACCATAAGCATCACTTGGCCACTGAGTGTAGTATGGGCTCCTCCTCAATGCATCCTGTAAATGCTGTCATACACTCTTAAAAATAAAAGTGCTTCACGATGCCATAGAAGAACCTTTTTGTCTAAATGGTTCCATAAAGAACCTTTAACATCTGAAGAACCTTTACATTTCACAAAAGGTTCTTTGTGGCGAAAGAAGGTTCTTCAGATTATAAAAAGTTGAGAAAGAGATGGTTCTTTAAGAACCTTTGACTGAATGGTTCTTTGTGGAACCAAAAATGGTTCTGTGAAGAACCTTTTAAGCACCTTTATTTTTAAGAGTGTATGTCTTTCACACTTTCAGTCTGTTTTTCTTAATTAGTAAAATGCTATTTTATAGGAGGAGTTGAATCATGTAGACAACAGGTTAAGTAAAAATATTAAAATGTGCATAAATATAGCAAAATGCTCCTCTTTATAGTTATTTTTCTAGCTGACTGATGAGCTTATGGCCACCGAATGGTTATTCTGAGGTAAATGTACCTATATTACGTTGCAATGTTTACAAGCTTTACACGTTTTCCGCAATTTGAAACACTGAATGAGCTTTTACAAGAGACATTTCAGTAAGTTGATCACACAGCTGACAGCTTTACCTGTTGTAGTTTGTGCACGAAATAGACGCTGCTTTTCTGCACTTTCACTTCGCACGTCTCCGTCATTTCGATCTCTCTCGCGCTGCACAACTGAGCTGCGTTAATCAAGTGTGTGTCAGCAGCGCTGCACTGCTGCAGAGATGAGGACATTTTGAAACTCTTTTTTTCCACTAAAACGTTGATGCGCATCGTCTCAGTTTAATATGCGAACATAACAAAAGATGTGATCGCAAAACAATCAGGAAAAAAGGCATTACATGCAAATTTTTAACTTATAACATGTAAATACATAGCCCTAGGCGCCAGTGGCGACATCAGCAAAAACTTCACTCGCAATTTAATATTTTTGGTCGCAAATGCGACCGTTTTAGTCGCAGTTTGGAGCCCTGCCAATGCTACAAAATTTCCCAAATAGCTAAAATACCATTTAAAAGTTTGAGGTTGGTAAGATTTTTTATGTTTAAATAAGGCTATTATGCTCACCAAGACATTTATTTGAATAGAAATCTTTAGTACCTTAATAAATGTTTTTACTGTCCAAAAACATTTACTAAAAACTCGTTACCCCAAACGTTTGTGTATTTGGCTAATATATTACACAATAAAATTGCTCTTGGCCTAAGTGATGTCAGAAAAAAAAGTGGACTCATTTTAGATTAATAATTCTAATAATTGATGTTAACAACCCATGTTACATAATGGAACCATTTTGACTGCTAAACCACTGCTAAAAGAGTTATTTGGCTAATGTTAATTGCATGTGTGGCTAAGCAGAAAAGTCCTTTCAGAGGAGAAGCAAGTTATTAGATTTGAATTAGATTATGAAATAACAATGCACTGATGAATAGTTCTCAATAAGACCAGGAAATTAAAAGTAAAAAGGATCAGTACTGATTTCATGTTCATTTTAAAAGCTGAAACCGTAATTCCTTAGTACTAGCTATCAAATGTACAGTTCCTTAGACACCTTTAATTAGATGAAATAACATCAACAATATTTAATTACATCAGTAGCACCTCAGAAGACTCCATTAGGTCAATTTTGTGATTCAGTTATTAGTCTCCAAACACCCAGGCTAATTTATCACACAGCTAATCACACTGTCCAGGCTGACATAAGGCTCAAAACAATATATTTAACAACATCAGCTTGACATACTCTATTATACAGTTCTAATATTCTGATGAAGTAATACTGTAGATTTAGATCTCAACAATAACAATGCTAATCTAGCAGTTCTTTCGAATGTTATTCTGTACATTGCATAGAAAAGTGAATGCAGAATATGTCCATCTGCCAAATCAACAAAAAGGACTCCAAGTTTTTTTCTAATGTGCTTTTGGCATATATTTGAGCTCATGCTTGTCTTTCTATTCCAGTTTGGCATGCCAATATGGTCATAAAACACAAAGGGATAGGGCATTCTCAGAAATGAATGACACATCACCTTCCTAATATCCGACTGACTTCAATTCTTCTTATTGTGTTTAGCCAGAGAAACAAACTAATTTCCCCTCCAACCACAAACAGTCTCTGTTGGCAATAGGGTCAAAAGACTCAATTAACACCCAAAGAAGAGGGAAAAATTGTACAAAGATGTACTGTGACAGCAGAGAAAAGGAAAAACGAACCCTGCAAATGACTGCGGTAAATTGAGCTCTGATGATGTTTTTATTTTCAAGAGATGCTGTTCAGAGAAAGAGAGTAATTGATGGGTTTTGATGAAGGATCCCAAAAAGCTCAGTGAAGCTTTTATGAGTCGACGACCCTTTTAGAATCGCATGGACAAATCTGTAAGCAACTTTAGATCTTATTCCTCACATTCTCACTGGGACGATTTTGCTCGAACTATTTCCCAGTACCATTTAAAGGGTTGCATTCGCACCGACAGTGTGTACTAAGAAGTGACGTAAGCCGGTCGACAACGGAAACAAAGAAGAACAACATTAACAACAGGCGGATGGAGGACGCTGTGATCGGAGCTGTGTTTTTGTTGTGTCTCGCGGGTTTCACAATAATGGACATGGAAAGTCGACGTATACGTAAAGCGATTGAAAGAACGGAAAGGAGGACTAAGAATCTCCAACGACAACTGGCAGTGCTACATTTGCTACAAGTGCCTGCACTTCAGCGTCCGTCCATCTATCGCTGTTCTCCATACTTGCGAAATAAGTTGACACAATGTTTACAGTATGTTTACACGGCGTTTTAAATCATGGCGGGGGAGGGGGTTTTCATATGCGTTTGGGCAATCAATGTCTACTTACGTCACGATTAGTACCAGTTGTGCTGGTTAGACCCTGCTCCGGAGTAGGAGCTAATTTGGTTCTCGAAAAAGGCAGTCCGGTACTAAAATCGCTCCCAGTTCCGGCGGTGCGAAAACGCCAAAAAGTGGGTAGTTCCACAATTAGTTCTGGTACAATGAAAAGGTTCCCGCGGTGCGAAAGGCCCTATTATCACATGGACAAACACACTCTCTGTTCACACTTTACAGATGCATTAATTGTGCTGTCTTTTTTTCTCCTTCTCAGCCACTTATAGACTTTCATAATTAACAGTAACGAGTATCGTGAGATATTTCATGATCAGGCAGTGGGGTTTCTACACTCGACAGTATATATATATATGCTGAATATATGAACTGTACTAGAGTTTATACAGAATATAAAGAAACCATATATATATATGTATGTATATACATACATATACACACACACAATAATTTTTTATTTTTTAGAACAGTTATTTATTTATATATAAACTCTACTACTCACATACTGAGCATATATTGGGACAACAGCCTTGGGACACCAAGGTCTCAGGGTTCAAGGTCATGGTGCACACAAGGGCTAGAATTTAGGATAAAACTTCATGTTTTGGTTTATAAATAAAACACCAAACCTCGAGAGGTGTACATGCAGTGATAGCCCAGCTGTTCTGCTCTGCTGTGTCCATCCCGGGAACTTTTTTTCTAAGCTCATTTGCTCCACGCTTCTCTTGACGGTCTGCATTTATATGCGCAAGCACCCTCGGAACTGCTGCACCTGCCTTTCTAATTGGCGAACAGCTTTCCTTGGGGTACATCTAGTCTTAAGAGCTGGCAGGAGAGTGAGTGGCTGAAGCGAGAAGACGCCACTGTGACTACCTTTTATCCACACCCTAAAGATTCTGCTCGGAAAAGCATTTTAGTGTCAATGTGCCCGTAAAAGGGCTGGAAAGGCTCCAAGACACACACAAAAAAATCTTTTGGACCATTGAAAGCTGCTGGGAAATCCAGATTAAGATTGTTGCTTTGTTTTGGATCATGGTAGCTGGTTTCTAGCTATAGTCCAAGCTGGAAGGCCGCCTCGAACTGGTTACAAATCAGCTACCACCTAGTCCTACTAACTTAAGCTGGTTTTGGAATAAGACGGATAGACGACAACTTTATGACCAGCTTGGACAATCATAGATAAACTAATGTCTGTCTTAGATGAGCTAATGAACATTATTACTGACCATCTTAGACCACCTTACACTAGTAAATAACCATTTATTGACTGAGACCAAGCTAAAGACTATTTTAGACTAGTTAATGACCAGCTTAGACCAGCTAATGTCCATCTAGATCAGCTAATGACCAACTTAGACTAGCTAATAACCAACAAAGATCATCTACTGACCATCTTTGACTACCTTACACTAGTTAATAACCATCTTGGACCCTCTTAGACTAGCTAATAACCATGTAAGATAATCTATTGACCATTTTATACCTCCTTATACTAGTTAATTACCATCTGAGACCAGCTTAGACTGTCTAATGACCATCTTAGTCCATTTACCATCCAGCTTCCAACCAATATCACCTTTGATCAGTTATTAACATCTTACACTAGCTAATAACCATCTTAAACCATCTATTGACCATTTTAGACTCCCTTACACTAGATAATAACATCTAAGACCAGCATAGATAGACTAATGACCATCTTAGACCAGCTAATAGTCATCTTATACCAGTAACCATCTAGCTACCAGCTAATGTCCATCTTAGGCCCTCTTAGACTAGCTAATAACAATCTAAGAGCATTTTAGACCAACATACACTAGTTAACCATCTGTGACCAGCTTGGACCTGTTAATGACCAACTTAGACCAGCTAATGACCATCTTAGACTTGTCACCGTCAAATAATCATCTTAGAACAGGTTGAAATGATCGGTAGCTACCATCTGTCTAATTGTACTTTGAACTGGTTGAGTATGAATGTGTCTAGATAAATGTTACGCAAACCTCTCGTTCAGTTTCATCAAGGAAACATACAGTGTTGCTCAAGCGTTAATCATCCTGTCATGCCTGAAGTGAGTAACAGCAAAAGCTTTTCCTCTCTCCCTGCATTTGGAGCTTGTTGAAGCCAGTCATTGGACATTACACAAGCAGGCGGCACAGGTCTGGCAGGCGGCCAGTGAGCAGACATCTGATCAATCATGCTGTCTCATTACCCAGCATCCTCTGCTCTGGTGCAGCCTGTCGAGAGCAAGAGCAGCCAGTTTGCAAGGAAAATGGGACCAGGAATCCGCCTCCAGGTCACCTTGAATGAAATGGACATTATAAAAGCACACCTCACCATTTCTCAATGTATCTGCTGCAAGGCTTATGATTGGCTAGTATGATTTTCTGTCTCATCTGTGGAAGCTGGCATGTCTAATTTACATGGAAAGTGACTTATGAGGCTCGTGTTGCCCAGAAAACACAGATGGGGTCCTGTGCACACATTTACCACTGGGTAATCACAATGACTGTTGGAACTACTGGGCCAGAGGTAGATGACCACTAATCCACCTCTGATCTCGGGCCTACAATCTGTCACAACATGTATAGGGAATGCCAACATATTTCAACATAGTATACTGGTGCATTGGGCAATCAATCAATCAACCAACCAATCACCAACCGACCGATGGACCGATCGATCGATCAATCAATCAATCAATCAATCAATCAATCAATCAATCAATCAATCAATCAATCAATCAATCAATCAATCAATCAATCAATCAATCAATCAATCAATCAATCAATCAATCAATCAAATAAAAGACAAGAAACCTAAACCCAAAACCAACATTACATCCTGTCAGGAGAAGAGAGAGTTTAGATTAGAGTCTTAAAAGTACAATGGCAAAAATGACTCACATAATTGCACGTCACAAAGAGGTGCAAAAGTGGTCATGTGAAACTAAATTATTCTCACACAAAGCCCCTTGAATATTATAAGTGGGCCTCTGGAAAAAAAAAAAATACGATACGAACTCTTTAAGATAATTATGCCTGAAATTAGACAAATAAATAAGTAGAGCATTTATAAACATTATCTTTTGATTGAGTGTGATAGTGCCATTAATCAAACATTCAAGCAAAAAAATGCAGCATCTCAAAATATGTCATGGATATGTCAATGTCAGAACAGTTGTAACATTTGGCAGACTTAACCCTTCTTTGAAGGAATCATTTTCTCATTTTATGGCTATTAAAATGCATAATATTGGTTTTCACGAAACATTGATGTCATGGCCTTATTTTCAATCAACATCTACTACACAATGATAAAGTATGCATATTTATAATGAAAATCTGAAATAACATTTTTTTTTCTGAGTCAATTATTTAATAAAAAAAATATTATTATTATTTTAATAGTACACTGGACCAGTAATTAGCCATTACCGCATAATAGCCCAGCAAGTCGAGATAATGTGCCCAGTGCTCAAAATATATGACTAAGCAAAAGCTTAAAAGACCAAAAAGAAAAATGTCAAAGTGCCAATCTATCCTGCACAGTCAGTTATTTTTATGTTAAACAGACTGGGGTAAGCTGTGAAAAAAAACCCCCCAAAAAAAACTCTTTTAAACCTTTTTCTTCTGACCATGTCTAAATATATTCGTATGTCTTTGCCATGAACCGTTATTATATCTTTAGTGCCTCTCTTAATGTTGTCTCTGATGTCTCTGGCGCTTCATAAACAACAGCCATTTTCATGGTCTTTTAGGTCAGTTGTTCTGATATCTGATGGGAATTTTCCTAGAATAATTGCTATTAAAGTTGTTTGTCAGATGTTAATAGGCCAAACAAAACATAGGGCATAATATGCTTTTCCATTTCTATCTTTAGAAGCTACACACACACACACACACACACAAAGGGAAACTCAGATAAACCTGGAACAATTTGTAATTGCTTGTTGCTTACACTCTTAAAAATAAAGAATCCAAAAGGGAGTTTCTGCAGAAATAATAAAAATTTTAATTTTTTTCAGAACACTGACCTCTGCATTCGTATTCCAAGTCAATGGTAGAAGCAGAAAAAGGTGGCACAATACGAACTGGACTGTTCCAGAAATATGAGCAGACCTGTTCTGACCATTACTATAAAAATACATGTTAGGTCTGGTTAAAGAAATCTCAAAAGTGTAAGGAGGTGTAAGGAAGGTAAGATATCCTTACAAGGAGATCCTTGGCCTGTCGATCAAACCGTCCTTGCGCACATGTGCTATGAGTGAACAGGAATCTAAATAAATGTATGAATTCAGTATGTTGGGGAGTGGAAACAATATGTGTGTGTGTGGGGGGGGATTCCTGCCAGCCCTAGTGTCCATCTCTCCCTATGGGTGTTTGCTACTGACCTCTTCCTGATCCACTGCATGCTACTGTAGCTGGTCCATTAAATCAGTGGCTGCTCCAACTCCATGTGGCTTGTTAAAAGCTGAACATTCTCTATAGGGAGACAAAGTTGGAGCTGAATGCACACTGTACCCGTTCTCCATCAGCACCTTGAGATCCAGTCCATGTCGATATCTCAGTTATTAATAAACCCATTAATGGTGCATATCCTGTGTCTTTTCAGCACACATCAACAATGAAGTGCAGCTCTATCAAACGGCTGGAAGGAAACCATCTGTAAACCTGGGTCTGCCGTACGTGAGCCCCGTCGTTTGTTGTGGGGTCATGGCCGCTTGAGGGGACGTTTTTCTGCTCTGTTGAAATATTCATCCTTCTGTATCTTGACAGGCAAGCGCAGTTTTTGTGTGTACGCATGGATATCTTTAGACGGAGCACAGAGCGTCAGAGCGTCTAACAAACCTCCGGCTTCTTCTAATGATTTCAATAACCTTTTATGAAGGACAGCAATGCATCATTGAAAGCCATCCCTTTGAAGTAGTTTGCAATTAAGCTACCACTAAAATGATACTCTGACACCTGCGGTGTGAAAAGTGTGGGAAATTAGCTCATTCGATTTAGTGTCTACATGAAGCCAGACCATATATGACAAAGTATTAAATTCTGCATACAGTGCTTAAGGACATCCATTGGAGTAAATAATCAAGATACACAGGTAGGAAAGCAACCATATTGGTCATGAGAATCGCAGATTACTAGAGCAATCACATGTTTGTGTATTCAACTTAAATCAGTTAATTTGTTTGAATTTGCACAGATTGCTAAATAAATAAATAAATAAATAAATAATTTCTTAGTCTGTTTGCTACAAAAATATCTAATCTTACTTAAATTAGATACATTTTCAAAATTTCATAAGATATTAAAGCTTGTTTTCAGAAAACATGGCATGAATTATGCAGTGCTGCAACAAAAAAGAAAAGAAAAGAAAATCCTCTGTAAGGTCGCAGAACATTTTATATATATAAAAAAAGAATGTATACACACACACACACACACATATATTTTACAAACTTGAATCTATATGTAGTCTGTACAGTATGGTGGCCTATTTCCATATCTGCATAAAAAATGTGACTTTCTCATAAATAATTCATATCTCACAACTTTATATCTTACAGCTGCAACTTTGTTTCTCATAAACATGACTTTGCATTTCAAAATGTGAAATCGTATTAAAATGCATTTCAGTCTGAATGGTCAAATCAGATTTTTTTTCTGTTATGATGGTGAATGAGTACATGAGTGAATGGTTTCAGACAGTATATGACAGTAAATAAAGTGATGCCTCTGATGCACTGCTGAACGGACATGATCTTGAGCAAAATTTCCAGTTTTTAATTCTCTCTTTTCACAACAGTTGCGTCTCTCCCATGTCTCTTGGCATTGTGTTGATGCTCAAGTCATTACTATATCAACTGATGTAGCTTTACTAGATGTTGACGACACTGTCCGATTATATTACCTGCAAAATGACAGTGCATATGGTTTGGTTGTGGGCAACAACAGCACAGCGTTCTCTATGATGCAATAACAATCTTCTCAACTGAAGTTCACTTCCCCACGTGACGAGCAACAGCAGCATGAGATGCATTCCAACAGCCCGAGTGTTCTTGTATGACGGAATCAAACCCTTCAGATAATTTATAAATGAGCAGGCTGGCTGGGGTCTGCAGTGCGAGACATGATTTGGCGCCATAATCTCCTCTGCCTTGTCCAGATTTTGGCTTCACGCAGGGTGTTGTCTCCAAAACAAAAACGCTGCCGTAATCTTGGGTGGGGAAAAAAAATCCTCCATCAGCAACTGGCATTTGTGTTCTTTCCATAATGTATGCAGACAAGTTGATGGAATGGAGGGCACGGGCTTCTATGGCAATTGAAAGTGTGTTCTTTTAAAGGGCATGTCCATTAAGGTACAGCATAGGATTGGATCAATACTAAAATGTTGACTTTGGTATGATCTCGACCTCTTGATACTTTAGGCATCAGATAAACAGCCTTAGGCGACTGATGAACTGACACTAAAGTTGTCAATACATCCAATAATTCAATGTCAGTCATTCGTGTTTGCAGTTTTTTTTTTTTTAATACTATTTACACAAGTGTTACATTTATAACCCCCATTTTGTAATTTCAATTAATTCTAACAATTTGTTCTATAGTAAATATTTAATAGTATACAAGTGTAATATCTATCCAGTGTTGTTATCAAAAAGTGCGATCAGTGAGGATATGACACTGTAATAAAGTTAAAAACCCAGGGAAGAAGAAGGCGGAAACCGGCAAACGTTTAAACACTTTAATTATAAAATAAATAAACAAAACCAAAGTAAATGCGGCAGCCCCTCAAGGACAACTGCCGCTCACACATCAACATAAAACACAACATAAATCCAGGCCTGGTCCTCTCTCCTCCTTCACTATCGCCACTCCTTTTATCCGTCCGGAGCTCCTCTGTGGGTGTCGAGGTGTGGAGCACAGGTCATGGTCATTATCACTCACGTCACAGACACCGTCATTGTGTCATTGTGTCATTTGAGAGTAGAGCAGAGTATAATGTCAATACTGTAACTGATACAGTAAAAACTGTGAAACAAGTGCTTTATTACAGGCCGGGCTTTATTACAGTTTTTCACTTCTGAAAAGTGAATATTTAATACAAATATTTTTTTGACTGTTCTGATTTACAGCAGTGAATAAATGCCATTAAAAGATAATAAGGTATCACTGTTTATTGCTGATTTTAAAGCTTACTGAACTTTAAATGATTTGGATATCTACAGTTCTACATATAAATACACAACATAAGATTGGCCCCTCTGTATTAATTGTGGCCCCTCCTGTGCCCCCCAGTTGAAAAAATCCTAGAATCACCCTGACTTTAATTGACTGAAATTTACAATTTCTATAAATAAATGTCTGTTTAGGAGTTTAGTACATGTCCAAAAGTGCCAAAAAACTTTCTGGTGTCACCATATGTGTGTCTCTACATACTTTTGGCCATATGGTGTATAAGACATTAGACATTCAGACACATATACAGCATAATGTCTGAACGACTCTCATAATGAGCATCAAGGTAGGAGCGTGAACTCCCAAACTACCATTTTTCAAGATGCGTTAATGACAAACACGCTTTCCAAGACCATAATCATAGTCATCGTCCATGGTGGGCTATATGAACTGCATTTTATTACTTGTTTGGTCTCAAACCACTAAATATGCACTTCTGAAACTATCCTTGGAATCCTCATTACTTGTTAAACATCTCTGCATTATAAATGAGACACTTCTGCTGTGTGTACAGTCTGAACTAGATGCGGTTCAGGCCTGAAGAACCACACACTACAGTTTGACACTGGCCTACAGCCTGCCTGAGGCTGCCATGCATAATCTTCAGCTATATTCTCACTTTCATTATTTATCAATTTAGCTCTTCTGGCTAGACACTGATCCGGGACTTAGTCCTTTCACTCTGAATCTAATCTTAGCTGTCATGATGGAAATGACAGAACAGGTCTGGGATTAGAATTAACAGCACCTTCATGGGCAATGTCCTAAAATCATTGGCTGGGCAGTAATCCAAAGTTCAATAATAAAGGACCCATATACATAACAGGTAACAACTCAGCATGAGAGAGCAACAGAGAGAAAGAGAGAGAGAGAGAGAGAGAGCTTTGCATTTGACTCGGTATTGAAGGCGGTACTCTTGTTTCTCTCTTGGCAACTTATCTTGCCCTCTTTTGTCTGGCGAGTAAACATCTTTATTTATCCCTCTTTCTCTTTGCAGCACCATGTTTTGTCAGACTGAAAAGTCTGTTGATTTTCTCCTCTCATATTTTTCATATGAAATCTAGTGACTATATAAACTCTTAAGCGATTAGAAAAAGAAAGCCAAGTGCAGGTGTTCTCTCAAACAGATATATTAATGTTTTGGCAGCTCTTACCAAAAAAGCCCACTCTATTTGTACTCTAAAAAAAAAAGACACTGTTCATCTGTATATGTCATCTGGGAGAGCACTGTGATAATTCTCTGCATTCATACCTGGGCCTATGACATGCACTTAATTCATTTAAAAATACATTAAAATGAATTTAGACATTTAAAGAACTGAATATACATCTTCTATGATGAACATCTTTTTAATTTCTGAAATAAAATTCATATTTTTTGGTAGGATATGAATTAAGAAATGTACTCTAAAATGCTAGGGTGATACAAGTGTCCTGATATAATGAAGAGAAAAGACGGTCCCACTTTATATTAAGTGGCCTTAACTACTATGTACTTACATCAAAAAATAAGTACAATGTACTTATTGTGTTCATATTGTATTGCAAAACACTTTTGCTGCTATTGAGGTGGG
Organism: Sinocyclocheilus anshuiensis; assembly: GCF_001515605.1. Classification (NCBI taxonomy): domain Eukaryota; kingdom Metazoa; phylum Chordata; class Actinopteri; order Cypriniformes; family Cyprinidae; genus Sinocyclocheilus; species Sinocyclocheilus anshuiensis. The sequence continues at coordinate 125,845 of NW_015552978.1, read as the reverse complement.
ATACGGGTAAGGTTAGGCACAGGTTTGGTGGTATGGGTAGGTTTAAGGGTGGGTTAAGGTGTAAAGAATGGGTCAACAGTGTAATTATAAATGTAAAAGTCCCCAACAACATGTTCACATGCATGCAAGGTCAAAAAACACTTTCATTGTCTTATAATATGCATTTATTTTACCTTATTTGCTCGACGACTCCCAAACGATTCGCTCAACGATTCATTTTTACAAACCCATCCTTTGCGTGATGCTAATCTGCGGTGATTGGTCTGATTGGATCATGCCTGTAATGCCTGCTAAAGCAGCGTTTGTGAGCGCAGTGCTGCTTTGTGTACAGCGTTACCGGGGAAACTGCTATTTTACCGCTCTAAAAGCGGTACCTAGTGGCAAAGAATTCATTCGCATTTTCATTCATACCAATGCGAAAAGGCCATCAAGTGGACGGGCAATAATGTTTCATGTTGACGTCAACATGTAACGGCTTGGGATTCTTTAAATTTTTAAAACGACTCGTTTCAATGATTCAGAGTCGACTCTGAGAGACAATAACTTTATACACGGTGCACTTTCATATTTACTTGAAAATACTTTGCAGGATGTTTTCATTCACTTAGAGCTGTGTTACACACTGCATGAAAGGTAATCATGCATCAAAAATCCATAATAGGGGCACTTTAAAATATAAGTACAATGTAAAAACATGTATGTACACAATAAGTGCATTGTACCAAATTATTCATTTAAATGTAAGTACATAGTTGTTAAGGCCACTTAATATAAAGTGGGATCGAAAATACTAATTTAAAGGAATGAAATTCTTGTAAGGAAATAAAATATGCAGTTTGGAAACAGAAAATGAAGGAAAGAAAAAAAAAAGGAAATTACAGTATATTATAGAAAGGACACATGAAAACCCTGTCAGTGTCAGTGAGTCTTAATATATCTGATAATTTGACTTTCTTATGAAAAGACATGGTTTGTTCAGGTTGTAAAATGTCATGTGGTGTGGCTTCCCCCAAAACTTTATTATTTTTATGAATTAATAATTCATAATATTAGGGGAAAAAAACCTTTTACCCTAAAAAATATATATTAAAACTGAACTAAACTAAACAAAAAAAGCACTCACATATTCAAGGTGCAAGGAAAAGCTGTACACCATATTTATTAAAAAAAAATTTTTTATTAAACAGATAAAATATTCCATATTTAGATTTTATTAAAAAAAACTTGAAACCATGAATCCTGAGTACAAACATTACCAACTTAGCACATTAATTTTAAATTAGATTTTATTTTTTTATTAGATTTTTCTTTATCTTGGACCTTCTTATATGTCATTGACCCACCTACTCTAGTATTCAGATTAAGAGTGCAGAATCCCTGTCAGTGCATCATCAGAGAGCAAAGACTTATTAAAAGGCATGGCTGCACGTGCTTGGTAAGCAAGAGGAAGTTCTATTACTTTATAGGCCCTTTTCAACTATCCCTTATCTATCAATGCCTTTTTTGTTGGAGCTCAACAGCTCAACATGTCCAAGATCAGTGTGATTGCATTGTTGCAGAGCTCTATCTTATCTGTATCTCTCACATGCTGCTGTGCATGACAAACAGAGTTGAGAGGAGAGGGGAATATACAACCGGAGACATTCAGAAGCTATGGTTTTAAAATCTAGGCTTTTATTTGAACAAGACAATCTGAGGGTAAAAGAACAAGTGACATCTTTGTATAATACATTTACTACATTTAATAATTCTGCAGATGCTTTTATCCAAAGCGACTTACAAATGAGGACAATAGAAACAATCAAAACAACAAAAGAGCAACAATATATGTGTTGTGACAAGTCCAGCTGAGTCTAACACAGTACACATAGCAAGTTTTATTTTTATTTTTTTATATAGTAAATAAAAAGAATAAAAAGTAGATAGAAAAGAGATAGAATAGATAGAGCTAGTGTTTGGCCATGTTAGGGTCATGTTATTATTATTTTTTCATAATATAAAGAACCATGCTTTGAAAGTGCTATATAGAACCTTAATGGTGTTATAAATAACCTTTGTAATGATAGTTTATTTTCATTAATATTAGTATATTTGTATATTTATATCATTAATATTCATTTTATTAATATTATTTGAATTATTTATTATTATTGTTAATAAATAAACAGAATAAAAAGTAGATAGAAAAGAAATAGAATAGATAGAGCTAGTGTTAGAGGGTCAATTATTATTATTTTTTTATAATAATTAAAAAGAAAACAAGTAGATAGAATAGAAAAAGAATAGAGAACACCAGTTAGAGGGTTATTTTTATCTTTGTTTATTAATAAATAAAAAGAAAACAAGTAGATAGAATAGAAAGAGAATAGAAGGTTCTAGTGTTAGAGGGTCAAGTGTAGATAGAAAATATGTGTCTTTAGCCTTTTCTTGAAGATGGCTAAAGACTCAGATCATGTTGGGCAGGTCATTCCACCAGCAGGGAACAGTTAAGGTAAAAGTCTGTGAAAGTGATTTTGTGTCTCTTTGGGATGGCACCATAATGCGCCATTCACTTGCAGAATGCAAGCTTCTAGAGGGCACATAAGTCTGAAGTAGTGAATTTAGGTAAAGGGGTGCAGAGCCAGTGGTTGTTTTGTGGGCAAACATCAATGCCTTGAATTTTAATTGGGCAGCTATTGGTAGCCAGTGCAAATTGATGAACAGAGGTGTGACATGCACTCTTTTAAGCTCGTTAAAGACTAATCTTGCTGTCACATTCTGGATTAGTTGCAGAGGTTTCACAGAACTGGCTGGAAGGCCTGCCAAAAGAATATTGCAATAGTCAAGCCTGGACAGAACAAGAGCTTGAACAAGGAGTTGTGCAGCATGTTCTTATAGAAAGGGCCTGATCTTCCTAATGTTGTATAAGGCAAATCTGCAGGACCGGGCAGTTTTAGCAATGTGGTCTGTGAAATTCAGCTGATCATCAATCACATCTCCAAGGTTCCTGGCTGTCCTTGAAGGAGTTATGGTTGATGCACCTAGCTGGATGAGAAGTTGTGATGAAGTGTTGGGTTTGCTAAAACCACAAGCAGTTCTATCTTGGTGAGGTTGAGTTGAAGGCGATGGTCCTTCATCCAGCAAGAAATGCCTGTTAGACATGCTGAGATTTGAGCAGCTTTTGTCAGATCAGGATGGAATGAGAGGTAGAGTTTAGTGTCATCAGCATAGTAGTAATATGAAAAGCCATGTTTCAGAATGACAGAACCTAAGTGATGCCATGTAGATAGAGAAGAGAAGTGGTCCAAGAATAGATAGAGCTAGTGTTAGAGGGTCAATTATTATTATTTTTTCATAATAATTAAAAAGAAAACAAGTAGATAGAATAGAAAAAGAATAGAGAACACCAGTTAGAGGGTTATTTTTATCTTTGTTTATTAATAAATAAAAAGAAAACAAGTAGATAGAATAGAAAGAGAATAGAAGGTTCTAGTGTTAGAGGGTCAAGTGTAGATAGAAAATATGTGTCTTTAGCCTTTTCTTGAAGATGGCTAAAGACTCAGATCATGTTGGGCAGGTCATTCCACCAGCAGGGAACAGTTAAGGTAAAAGTCTGTGAAAGTGATTTTGTGTCTCTTTGGGATGGCACCATAATGCGCCATTCACTTGCAGAATGCAAGCTTCTAGAGGGCACATAAGTCTGAAGTAGTGAATTTAGGTAAAGGGGTGCAGAGCCAGTGGTTGTTTTGTGGGCAAACATCAATGCCTTGAATTTTAATTGGGCAGCTATTGGTAGCCAGTGCAAATTGATGAACAGAGGTGTGACATGCACTCTTTTAAGCTCGTTAAAGACTAATCTTGCTGTCACATTCTGGATTAGTTGCAGAGGTTTCACAGAACTGGCTGGAAGGCCTGCCAAAAGAATATTGCAATAGTCAAGCCTGGACAGAACAAGAGCTTGAACAAGGAGTTGTGCAGCATGTTCTTATAGAAAGGGCCTGATCTTCCTAATGTTGTATAAGGCAAATCTGCAGGACCGGGCAGTTTTAGCAATGTGGTCTGTGAAATTCAGCTGATCATCAATCACATCTCCAAGGTTCCTGGCTGTCCTTGAAGGAGTTATGGTTGATGCACCTAGCTGGATGAGAAGTTGTGATGAAGTGTTGGGTTTGCTAAAACCACAAGCAGTTCTATCTTGGTGAGGTTGAGTTGAAGGCGATGGTCCTTCATCCAGCAAGAAATGCCTGTTAGACATGCTGAGATTTGAGCAGCTTTTGTCAGATCAGGATGGAATGAGAGGTAGAGTTTAGTGTCATCAGCATAGTAGTAATATGAAAAGCCATGTTTCAGAATGACAGAACCTAAGTGATGCCATGTAGATAGAGAAGAGAAGTGGTCCAAGAACTGAGCCCTGAGGTACCCCATTAGCTAAATGTTGTGACTTGGACACCTCGCCCCTCCAAGATACCTCGAAGGACCAATCTGAAAGGTAAGACTCGAACCACTGGAGTGCAGTTCCTGAGATGCCCTTTGCCATGAGGGTTGACAGGAGTATCTGGTGGTTAACCATGTCAAAAGCAGACAGATCCAGCAAGATACGTATGGAAGATTTGATAATAACGACTGAATGTGAATTCTGCATTTTTAAAAGGGCATCAGTATGTCAAAAACGAGTGAAACAATGTCCAAATGCATACACAAACTATGTTTGCATTCATTAGTCTGAACATGCAAAGTATTCCTGAGGCCAAGTGTGTTTAATGTCATTCTGGAATCTAATCACATCTTCGAAGCACAAGGATGCAATTACTCTCCTGTTGACAAGCTCATCCTCTGTAGCTCGAACTAATGACATTAAAATTGACCGAATGTGGTTCACTGGCAAGTGGTATTACTGTAAGATTAGCACTGGCCAAGTTGATACAGTGTCATCTCCTCGATCTCCCTCCAATGCAAATATGAGATTAGAGAAAATGAGAGAAATACACTCCCTCTCCCTCTCTCTAACACAGCATCTGTTTTTCCAGCTGGGTGAGCGGGAATGTATTCATGAAGTGCCATCAAACCGCCTGCAATTATTTTGCTCATTTAAAGGTCACGTTATTAGATTACAAATCTGTGCTGAACCTCCCACACTGTTTTTAAGGCTGCTTTCACATTCGTTCGATTGCTTGGTTCGAACCCGAATTCAATTCCACCCCTCAGCCCCCGCAGGTCTATTTTCACATTGTACTTTTGGGACTGAACCACGGTACAAGTGCCAGTGACAGCTGCTGACACACTTATTTTTTTGATTGATATTTTGTTAATGTTTTTGGAAAGCAGTTGAGAATTTTCTACAGTGACTGTTAATCAGTCTTTTTTTTTCTTTCTTTAAAAAAAAAATTAAAACAAGAATAAGAGTCTTTGTTAATGCCGCTTAAAATGCCAACTGTTATATTATAATTAGACTTTAAACTTTTTTCATTTTTAGGCTTTTACATAAAAAAGCTTTTGTAAAATACAATACAAATATGTTCTTCTAAAAACGACATTGTAACTTATAGTGTTACACTTCGTATAATTTAACATATCTGTATGTGTTTCAATTATATGAATAAATTCCACTGAAAGAGAATATCACTGCTATACAGTACTAACTTGGTGCAAAGATCCATGAATATAGATCACACAGTGCATATTATTATATTCTTCTTTATTTAAAAATAAAATAAAATAAATACATTAAGCATTCTAAGTATTCGTCAGACTGAATGAAAGTCGCTTTAGATAAAAGCGTACACTAAATGCATAATTGTAAATGTAAACAAAACAGCACTTCAAGCAGCAATGAGAAACGTACTCTACTAAGTGTAACTGTTAGTATGCAAATACGTAAGTTATGTGTCATCCACAGCAGTTCACTTTTTATGAGTTTAAAACAGCTTGAGTGGACATACGTGATGGCATTTCTACAGATGGCCAGGAAGTCATTAAAATACCTTATAAATGAGCCCATTGTGAACTGTATTCATATATAAGCTGTTTATAAGAGTCCACTGGGCAATATTCCACATATGAGATTCAATTTTGAATTTTGATGTCTGGATGATGCTTGACTTGATGAGACTTTGCATGTACATTACGATGACATGCATCACAGTTTGAGCTAAGGTTAAGCTCTCTCTCTATCTTTTTTCTCAGGGTCTGTCTCAGTAACTGTGAAAAGCAGTGTCACCAAGTATAGAGTGTGAGGAAGTGTTGGTGTTAAATGCACTGACGGTTCCACATGAGTGCGGAAAGCTATATAGGAGTTGTGACTATAGTGTGTGTGCACGTGTGAACTAAGTGTTCAGATCACGGCTCTACATGTGTGCCATTTTAGACTGTTTGTCAGGTCGTAGCTGTTCCAAAGGGGGGGAAAAATGTGTGTTAGAAGTTTGCCAATGACACACTTTTGCATTAATCCCAGTAACCTCATCCAGCACAACATTTAATGTGACGCTTATCCACATGGGTGGCTTAATTATTTGGGCTTCAGTGGATCACATCCCAGATAATGGAAACCGAAATACTGGCGCCTTGCAAACTCAATAGACGGTGAAATTCCTCTCTAATGTTACGGAGATATGTTTAAAAGAAATACAATTTCACAGTTTAGTGACATAAATAATGCATCGGAGTGCAACTGTAGAGTTTTGTTTTTTGTCTGTTGCTCTTTCTAGAGTCGAGTTTCCCTTTCTGCATTGCAAAAACTTTTTTTTACCTTAAAAGCAGGTCATATGGGTTTTTGAAAAATATCTCTTTTGCAGTTTATAATGTAGCTATCCTTAAATGAAAACACTCTGCAAAGTTGTTAATCAAAAAAGTGCATGATAAATAAAGATATTGTCTCTCAAAAGAGAGAGTCGATTCTGAATCGCCTAAACCGAGTCGTCATATTTTCGAATCTTTTGCTTGATACCGGTATACGTAACTGGGTAATACATTTGCATAATCCCCGTCTGCCCGCGAAATACGAACAGTGTCTGACCTACCCACAAACACTTCCGCTAGACTAGTTAGTGTGTTTACATCATGTTGAGAAGACGCTGTGTTCAAGGATACCACAGAAATACAATTCGAACCTTTTGTTGTGTGCATGTCATTTTACCAAGGACTGCTTCGCTAATCTTGGCTTTTATCTTCGTTGGCTTCTTCTATCTTCTTAATTTGGACTAACAAGCTCTCAGAAGCACAACCTGTAAGTACAATTGATACGTTATGTGTACATTTTCAATTGAGTACTCCAAATATCAAGTTTTTGTGCTAAAGTGTGATTTATACTTAGTGCAGCTTTAGGTTTCCACGATATTCTGTCTTACTGAAGTAGTTCTGATAATTAGCTGTAAACTAGGGCTGCACGATAAATCGCATGCGATATTTAACGCGCATCTTGTCAGTAAAGCATATCGCATGCGATTTATCGTGCAGCCCTACTGTGAACCCACTATTTCCTAAGAATATGTCGATTAATGTAGACTGATGTTGTTCTAAAAATTACTTCGTTTAATAATAAAGAATGTAGTGTAGTGCACAGGCTTTATAATCATTGTGAAATTGCTGTTTATTTTGCTGCACCGGCAGCTATAGTGTTAATGCGGGAGAGACGAGTGCGTTAGTTAGGCTGGTGCGCCTGTGATACAGCTGTTCTACGTTCTGATTAAAAGTGAAAACAGAGCGTCTTTTGTCTGTCATTCTTCAAACATTACAGTAGACATATTTTGGTTTACAAACTGTATTGTTTCCTCAGTTAGTCACGTTAGCACTCGGCTAACATATCCACCATTATTGTTTTAAGTGTTCACAGTTTAGCAGCTAAACTTTAGTTGTGTGCACGATTCGCTTGCATGAGTGTTTTTGTATTTTATGTCATTATTATAAGAACGGATTGGAGCACTATATTATTGTTTTATGCAAAGGTGCTTTGTCAATGGTAGCGCTCACTAATTTGGTCAAGGACTCCTCTCTGTGCCAATCACAGCAGGCTTGGCCAGCTGACCTATCAGAGCAGAGTAGGCTTATAGAAGGGCGGGGTTTACTCCGAACTTGCTTGGAACAAATCGTTTAGAAATCATTGGCAAATGACTATTAAATGGATATTCTGAGAAAATTACAATATTTTCTGACCTTAGATGCATTTAAACCTGTTGTAGGGGACTCCAACACAATATTAGGACACTTTAAAATACCATATGACCTGCTCTTTAAGCATTTAAATGTTTAAATATTAAAATATGTTGACAAAGGAAATTTTTTTAGAAAATGCTATATATCAATCAGCATACAGAAAGCTTGTCACACAACAAAACAAAACAAAAACAAAAAACAGCAAAGCACAGCAAAGAAGAAAAAAACACAAAAAATTCACCGTTGAATGTATTATGGAAGTGCATTTTATAAACCGTGATGATTACTGCGACCTGTCAATCAAACACACTGTAGGCCTATGCTATTTAATTCAAGAGTGCTTAGGCAATAGGTTGAGACTGAGAGATCAAAAATATATGTCTGACTTTGGTAGACAGACTGCACATCTGAATTTGTTATTCAGGTTTTATGCTTTTAAGTTCAGGTTTCAGTTTGGAGGCTTCAAGGTCTCAAAGCAGATGAATATGAAGCTGATGTATATACTGTAAACCTTCATCTCTATGTCCGAGCCATTATAAAACATATGTATGAAGACTTGTGGGTAATGCTTACAGTCACAATTTCTGTTTTCCCACTGTCTTATTTACAGAATCGGTTTCCTAGCTATGTATTACGTTTTAACTTGATTTGATCTTCAAACAAACTTCATTTGTTTGATGATCCTATACTCAAAGAAGTTGTTTCTCTCCTAGCAGCAAGTGTCATAAACCTGTCCTTTATATTTATTTCATTCATTCAGCAGTCAGTCCTTTCCATGAATAGATACAAAACAGGGTCAGACGTACATTTTTTGAAGGTGCATAACCTTCAGAAATAAATTGCTAACTTTTTTGGATTCAATTAATTTTACATTTTTGTGACCTTGTTACCAAAATTTGGGACATGTCTAAATGCAATTTAAAATTATAATTTGTTTCACATTAAATAAACATGAAAAAATCAAATAAAATACATAAAATATTAAATACAAATAAAAGAATAACATGTAAAATAAAATAGAATACAATAACCAAAAACTAAGCCAGACATTGTTGCAACTTCCAGGGTTAATTCAAATGACTGAAAATCATATATTTTCCTTAAAACAGACAGATGCTTCTAAAGTAAGTACCCTATTCACAGAAAAAGTAACCAGCGTCTTTATTCACAGCAGCTGTCCTACTTGTCATCTAATGTGATTTGTGCACTGTATTCTAAAGTTTCTGAAATGTCTCTGTGTATCTTATAGTGTCCATATATCCAAACGTCAACGTAAGCATCTTCATTGAGTGAGTGAACCACCAAGTATGACAGCACATTAACACGCTGACAGAGCCGGTACTTTTGACGTGTTTCTGACACTTCTATAAATAATCTTGATACTGTGCTTGTCAAGCCACAAACAAGAAGATGTGCTAACAAATATCTTCCTGACAGGTATGTATGCGCATCTGTGAGCTATAGTCATGAATTCATACTATTTGATCAATTATGCAAGGTCATACTATGGTGTCAAATGCATGGTGTGAACATAAAGTTCATATATATTCTAAAACAAGAAGATACAATATCATGGAATCATGTTATAACTTTCCCTCTTGCTAATGAGGCACTGGGCACAAAACAGCCTTCATTTCTCATCATTTCCTCTGTTTTAGAATGACAGTCTAAACTAACGGTCTAAATATAACCTCCAATTCCTTTGAGAAATGTGTCTTCAGTGTTACATGATCCTTCAGAAATCATTCTAATATGCTGATTTGCTGCTCAAGAAACATTTCTTATTATTATCAATGCTGAAAACGGTTGTGGTGCTTGCTATTTTAGTCAAAACATTTTTTAATATTCTTTCATGAATAGAAAGTTCAAAAGAACAGCATTTTTTAAAACTTTCACTTTAATTGATCCAATTTAATTCATCTTTGATGATAAAAAAAAAAACAAACAAAAAAAAAACTGACCCTCAAACTTTTGGGCAGTGTATATAAATATTTAATTATATATTTAAAATAATAAAAATGTCCAATTAGCATCAAGCTAATAACACTTCCTAAGATGGATTGATCAACTAGTCATTCAAGTAACCCGCTGACTAGTTTTGTACATCCTTATTAACACCAACCATCCGTATCACAACCACCAACTCTTTACGCATCAGAGGACAGCAACTCTTACAACAGAGACAGAAGCAAAGAGAATTATGGGTAAAAGACAAGAAGCTGACAGGACAGGGCCAGTGAGCAAGGTAAGAGGTTTCAGTGCTCTTGTGGCCCAAAACTGACAGTAATGAGAAGTTTGAGGCACCGTGCGATTCCATCTTTGGTAATCCATGCTGCATATTCTGCCTTAGAGGATTATGGTTCCTGGTGTCATCTTGACATTTTTGTCCCAAACAGATACTTAGACAGCAGATATTATCTTGCACAGAACAGAAAATCACCTTTTTTCAGTCTTCAAAGGACTACAAAATGGAAATACCCTAACTGTAACAGTTTGCATAGCCTAGATATGTCAAGATGACTTTATAAGTAACAGCTAATGTGCATTATTTAGAGCATGCGTCCACCTCTTAAACACAAGGACTCATTCATCTACATTTATTTTTAATTTATTTACTTCATTGTTAGAAAGACAGACCACTGAAGGCAACTCCATTTCTGTGAGTGACACAGGTATTGATTTACCTCCTAGAGATCTTGTTTATCCTTCCTTTACTTCTCAGTAAGTTAAAGGACCCCTGACAAGCTACTAACGGCCACCTGGCAGAGCGGGAACAGCACACATGCTCTTAATAAATGACAACATGGGGGGACATCTATTAAAAGCTTACAGCTCAGTGCAGATGGCTGAAAGAAAACACATTCAGAAAGAAAGATGTAATGAAGAGAAAGAGAGTAAAAGGGCACAGAAGAAGAGTCTGTCCTTGTTCATTGTGGAAACAGCAAGTTGAGGGAGGAGCCTAATGACAGAATTCAAACAATAAAAAAGACCGGGGCTAGTTGTCACAAGGGTTTGGACTCAAAAAGTCAATTTACTATTAAAAGTCCCACTGTGATTATACAAATGTTGAGATTATATATATATATTATTGCTATTATATATATAACTTTATATTATATATAATTATATTGTTGCTCTTTTGTTAGTTTTGACTGCTTTTATTGTCCTCATTTGTAAGTCGCTTTGGATAAAAGCATCTGCTAAATGACTAAATGTAAATGTATGTATATATATATATATATATATATATATGATATAAAAATGATAGGATGTTCCATTTTTATTGCTGATTTTTTTTAATTTTAGTTAACTTGAGTTGTAAATTGTATGAACGTATACAATTTATTACATAACGTTATTTAAAAATCAACAAATAAATAAATGATTATGGGATAGAAATAAATAAATAAATACATGAGTTTTTGTTGTCTTTTATTTTTTTCTGTTTCAATAATTGCTTCACAATATTTTTTTTTTTTTAGATTTAGCTAAAATACAAACATTTGTAGTGTTTTAAATGCTAAAATGCACAATGTATTATATAATTTATTAAATTAATAAACACATTAAAATAAATGAATAAAACAATTGAAATAAATAAATATAAGCCATTTATTTGGCAAATTCATTTAGTTTTAGCATGCTGTCTTTGACATTATTTTGTTTCATTTGTTGTTCGACAATTGTTTTTGTTTAAATTGAGCTAAAATACACACATTTATGGTTTTTAAAATGCTACAATGTATACAATTTATTGTATTTTTATATTTTCAGTGTAATTCAATCAAAATAGATATAAATGAATAAATATACATTTAAACAAATATACAGTATATTTAAACACTGCACTGTTTTTGAGGGTTAATTCGTGACACACAAAAACTCAAAAACAAGCTAAACATGTCGGTAACACTTTAGAATAGGGAACACTAATTCACTTTTAACTACGACTTTTCCCTCCAAATTTGCTGCTTATTAATAGTTAATAAGGTAGCTGTTAAGTTTAGGTATGGGGTCAGATTAAGGGATCTAGAATAAAGTCACGCAGAATAAGGCATTCATATGTGCATAAGTACTAATAATGTAGTGCATAAGTACTAATAAACAGCCAATATGCTAGTAATATGCATGCTAATAAGCAACTAGTAAATAGCAAGAATAGGTCCTTAAAATAAAGTGTTACCAACATGTCATATATCTTTGGAAAGCTGAGATACTTGTGATTTGAATGACGCAAATAATTTTAAGATACAATCAACACAGCAGGCACAATCAGTGTCTTTGTCAGACCGCCAACAAGGCATCATGCTGTGATCCCATTGTGTTTTCCAGCTAATAGCTCCCAGCTATAGTCATCTGCAGGCATCTGTTTACAAACAACAACAACAACAACAAAAAAGTTCAGTAACAGAAAAAAACTCAGAGTGTCACCAAAAGAGACCAAAACCATGCATATACTCCAAATGGTTCAAGAACAGCATGCAATTTACTTTGGGTATGCCTTTTTTATGCATTTTAGGCAAATTTTACAGGAATGGTAAGGGGTTAATTGTTCCACAATTGTTTTTCTGTTTAGATTTAGCTGAAATACCTATAATAATGGCCAGTTCCAACTTCCAACTTACCACATTAAGTGGAACAAAATGTATCTTTTTTTCCCCTGGAAAATAACAGTGGAAATATTATAAAACAATTTGTGGTCAAGACTTTAATGCAAATGTCTGTACACAAAGTGATTTTCAAAACTGTGTGTATCCGAGGAAACATCCGCACATAATTCAAGCGCAGCATCAAGTCTGTTTTGAAAGTTGACGGGAGGCTCTTTACTTCTTTAACTCAGAAATAATTTACGTTTTCACTTTCATTCTGCCTTTTAGTGAGGCGCCCATTAGGGGCAGGGGATGAGGCTCTTCTAAAAGGAAGCGCTCAATAATTCAGAAGCCATTGTTTCCTGTGATGCGCTTTGCACACTCATTGACCTTTGCTCTACGTTGTTTATCCATCTGCGCTTGATGGATCTGCTCAGGGCAAATGCGGCGTTCGCTGCAGAGGAATAAATCACAACTCTATCTGTTTATGAGCGAAAGGTGAAGATGCGACACACCGCCTGGCTGTCACTGAGATAACACTTTCATTAGCAGAGCCATCGCAACTTTATCTCCCAGGCAACGCTTGTTTGTTTTCATGCCCGTCTTTGGGAAGTGTGTTCGAGATGAGCGTCTCGTTTCAACCCGCACATGCAACGGAACACACAAAGGTTTGATCTTATCGGAACACCCATCTACTAATCAACTGACTTTGTCCGACAGTAAGAGGCTTATTAGACTTGCTGCGTGTGGTGAAATCCACAAACCGCCGGCTTAGAGACAACAAAAAGTCACCGAGAGGGATAGTGGAGGAGACAGAGCTGAGTATTAATATGCACAGTGTTGAGATGCACACCAGGGATGGTTTAGAGGCTATAACAGGCTGCGCTGATGTGTCTGCTTGTGCAGTAACATACACCTTTAACTTCATTATCTGTTGCCACAACATTGCAAACAGCTTTACGCACATTTGAACACACGCACTTAGACCCAATTATGAAGGCTGGAGACATCATCCAGAACTAATTAATAGAGTCCGATTATCACTCATTAACCTCTGTGCTGCTCGGCTCATCCATTGAAACTGGGCAACACGTGTGTGTGTGTGTGTGTGTGTGTGTGTGTGTTTTCTGTTGTGTCTTGAGACTTCCAACACTGGCACTGAATCAACTTATCTCAAAAATAAAATATTTATTGGCTGCTAACAAGATCTTGTTTTAAAGCACTACATAAAAAAAAAACAGAACTTAAGTTTAGACAAATCGAGGGCATATGGAAGTAAACGGGAGTTTTTCTTTGCACTGAGGTCAGTAGGATCAACATCCACACACTCTGTACTTCAAACCAGTCTCTCTGGAGGATAAAAGCTGGCCTAAGTGTTCCATGAACTTAGTATAAAGAATAGAATTTGAAATAGTTACATAACTTTCAGTTCTTTTTTATTTACACTGCCGTTCACAAGTTTGGGGTCAAAAATAGTTAATTATTTTTTCTTAAAGAATGCATTAAATTGAATTAAATTGATCAAAAGTAATAGTAAAGACATAATATAATATAATATTGCAAAATTTGATATATTAAATAAATTCTGATCTTTTTAACTTTCTGATCAAAATCATAAAAAAAAAAAAATCACAGTTTCCACAAAAATATTAAGCAGTTTTTTTCCAACACTGATAATAAGAAACGCTGCAAATCAGCATATTATAATGATTTCTGAAGGATTGTGTGACACTGAAGACTGGATATATGGCTGCTGAAAATTCAGCTTTGCCATCACAGGAATAAAATACCTTTTAAAATATATTAAAATAGAAACCAGTTATTTTAAATTATAATAATATTTCACAATATTACTGTTTTTACTGCATTTTTCATCAAATAAATGCAGCCTCTGTGAACATCAGAGACTTCTTTCCAAAAGGAAGATTTTTTTTGTTGTAACTTCTTCAAAACTTTTACAGACCCCAAACGTTTGAAAAGCAGTGTATTTCTCCTTTTCTGCGCTGATATATTTTCCATATGTTATAGAAAGTGTAAATCTGGTGGTCAGTAATACCCCTACCCAACCCAAATTGCCCCACACAAACTAAGGGGGAGAGAGAAATAAAATAATAATAATAAAATAAAATAAAATAAATAATAATAATAAAAAATGAGGGGGGCGGGGGGTGGGGGGTGGTTCGACAATGAAGGAATTGTCTCAACAATAGGATTCCACAATTTATAAAATGAATGAACAGAATCTCTAATGGAGTGTAAATGCTGTAGATTTAGCCAGAATTGTAACATTCTAGGAGAATTTTAACCACTCAAACATTTTGACATGACAAACAATGAGAAGGAAGTGATTCTGTGATTCTATAAATTAGGGATGCACCGATACCACTTTTTTCAGTACTCGCCAGATACCGATACTTTTATTTTTGGTACTTGCCGATACCAAGTACCGATACCAATATTTTTATTGCATTTGTAAATTTTTAAAATATTAGGTACAGAAACCAAAAGAGTATGTATAATGTTAGTTGGTTAACTTCATTTATCAAATAGATACAGTCAAACCTAAATGTATTCAGACACCTTCAACATTTCTCACATTATCACAGTTTATTC